>NC_133347.1:5746937-6046937 GCF_030506205.2 Paramisgurnus dabryanus
GAAAGAGGACCGTTCCGACATTGTTGTATGTGGAATGATACTAATTAATGTCTTTGTGTCAGTTTATTGTTTAAAATGGTCCGCAAATGTGCGTTTCATATATGTAACCAGGGCTTAAAAACGAAAAAAATTATCAATCGTTTCACTCCGAGCAGAATCGATATTTTAACGTTTCCGTTTTTACGTTCCTCATTGAACATTTACGTTCCGAAAACGGTTTACTTAGAAAAAATACCGGTTAATAACGTTATTTTAATTCAGGCTATACTTGAACAAATGCATGCATACAGACTAATTTTCACACAAAAATAATAACATAACACATGATATAACTAAACTTCAACATTTCATTAATTGTTAAAACCACAAAAGAAAAACCTGCTTTAATTTTAAGTATAAACAGCTGAAAAAAACGACCCGTTTTATGCTGGTCTTTTACTGGTTGAAACCGCAGCATACTCTGCTGGATGTTTACGTTAAATGTGCCTCTGTAAGTTACCTCAGTGATTCCCGGCTACTGTACCCCTTCCCCACATCCTTCAATATTGCAGACAGACTTGTTAAGACAGCTTGTCGTAAGAAAAATAATAACGAAAAGGAATTTCTTGGTGGCGACTCATCTAAAAAGTAATTGACAGTGGTATAAGTCCCCATGGCTTTTTTGAGTTACAGTTTGCATCTTCATATTTCCAATCAAGTTTTAACTTAAACATACCTCTGAACATTTGATGGGTAGCTTGGTGGTTATTTAAGACAAATGCTATCGGGCCGGAGACTCGATGACTGCGGCGCGGGCATTTCACTTACGCTATGTGTCAAAGTCACTCACGCTTGATGCATCAAAGTCACATGTTGTACTGTTCAATTCATGATTGGTCACTGATAAAGTACAATATTAAAGAAAACGATAAAATAACGTTATTAACCGGTTAATGGTAATTTTAAATAAACGTTTCTGTTCAGAACAATTAAAATTGATTTTGTTTTCGTTTTCGTTTTTGTTCCTGTTAAAATTTCGTTCGTTTCCGGTTTTCGTTTTCGTTCCTTGAACCGGTTCAGAGCCCTGTATGTAACACAACCTTTCGACGTCATTACACAATTACGTGAAGTCGCGCTGGCGCGTCACACAACCAGATGAAGATGAGAAGTTGTGGTTTAAAAGTGATTTTTTTTTTCTGTCAAAAAATGACAATCGTTTCGCTAGATAAGACCCTTATGCCTCATTTGAGATCGTTTAGAGTCCTCTGAAACTGCAATTTTAAACTGCATTAAAACTGTTTAGTGTTGGGGTCCATTAAAATGAGAAAAATCCTGCAATGTTTTCCTCAAAAAACATAATTTCTTCTCGACTGAACAAAGAAAGACATAACCATTTTGGATGACTGGTGGTGAGTAAATTATCTGGATTTTTATTTTTTGAAAATTGACTAATCCTTTAAGTTATTATACTAAAGAATCCGTTTACATTTGGGTAGTGAATGTACAATTTCACTTTTATAAATTATAAGTTTGTGTTTAGTATATTTCTATATATAATAAATAAATTTCCTTATTAAACATCAGAAATAAATACCTTGGAAAGTATTTCTCCTTAATAAGCAATAACAGCTTCCAGAACTGGCCCTGATATTGCTTCATTAGGGCATTTCCACAAACCTGCACAGAAAAATATTTCAAAAAGAACACTTACAAAAACTGACCTGTAAACTATATGTATATTTATATGCAGAAGAGAAATTCACCTCCAGAAAGTCGAAAAGAATTGTGGCTGTGACATCAGCAAGCGGCTCCATGTTGAGAATTTGTGCCAACCAGCGCCAGCCATGATTTAACCCATGAGGATGAGGCTGCACAACATCAGCACAAACATCAATCAGACATTCAACTTCTCACAGTCACATGTATTATTAATTAACGTTTAAGTACACACACCCCTTGTTTGTTATAAGGCCATTTTAACTGGATTATCGCCGCGTACAGACGAATCATTCCTGACATCCTCTTCAGAAAACTGTCCTGCTCCTCCACTTTAGAGTCATCCACACGGTATCCCAGAATTCTGTTGTGCACAGTAAAAAAAATGTATGCGTATTATTATGAAGCAGTGTTTCCCATACATAGGCTCTACTTGGGCGCTGCGCCCAGGTAAATTGCGACCCACCCAGGTAAAAAAAAATCACTTTACGAATTTCCGTATTTTCTGAACTCGACTGGATGACCCGTGTTTTGGAGAGAGAGAGAGAGAGCGCGCGCGAAAGAGAGAGCGCGAGAGGGAGAGCGCGAGAGAGAGCGTCGGGTGACCGTGAAGATGATGCACGCGTCATAAACTCATCATCCAGCGCGGCAAACTGGATCAACTGCAGCAGCACATACGGAGCAGCCAGGGAACACACTGCGACCAAAATGGTCGCATATGCTTATGTGCATATGTGTTTATAGCATCTAAGTTGGCTTCATTTTGCGTGCAAGCACGTTGTGTCTCTCCGGTTGAGTGTCCGTTCACGTGCTCTGTTTCTCAATGAATTGGGCGCGACGCGAAGCAACCTCAGTGTCACATTGTATCCTTTCATGTTTCTAAACTTGAGCAGAGTTTTACCATTAGAGGTCTTTCTTCACTGAGGACGCGGGACCCGTACGGTTCCGGGTTTATATTTTAAATGGTCAGATGGGTCCGGGTCGGTCCTAGTTCATTACTTCGGGTCCCAAGTCTGATTAATATTGTGTGTAAAACCCGAGTCGATCGGAGAACGGCCGTGAGCGCTACCGCGCTAAAGCTCGAGTGCTGTTTTAGCGTGCCTCCGGTTTCTATGGCGATAGCAACTGGCTCTTGTCACGACCACGCGCCGCTTCATTTTCTTTATCCCATTTTTTAATAATCTTACTATTAATAGACAATATCTTTACTAAAATCTAAACAGTTTGCACAGAGATTGTAGCAAAAAGCAGTGCTAATACTGAATGAGCAAAGCTCTAGCTGACTCAGGATATAAAAAACGCAAAGCTGTAATGTAAAGTCCGTCATCGGGACAGCAAGTAGACTTTTAAATCTGAAATAATTAGTGGATTAAGCTTTTTTTAATCGGCAAAAGAGAAATAGAAAGCAGAAGCAGTAAAAGTGCCTATCTTATAGAAGTTATTAACATTATAACATCAGTCACATTTATAATCTATAGACCTGCACTGTCTATATAGGCTATAGTATACATAGTATTGTATATAATTGAGTTTGATAAAAGGGGTCATCAAATTGCTTCATATATCAGTGCAAAAACATAAAGTGTTTTCGTGGTGCTTTGACAAACAGTGTCAGCTTTGTTTATGGCAAGAAAAGTTTGGGGTGGTTAGATTAATGAACTATAATGTGAAATTAATATGAATGTTTTATAAATCAAAGTATTGTGTTGTGTCACACATTATTAGTTCTTTGTTACATGTATAGTAGACCATTTTTTGTCGGTGGATAATAATGATTGCCCTTTTCACCAGCTACCACCACAAGTAAATTTCAGATCTGTGGGAAACACTGTGAAGATTGATATTATCTCAAGATAATGAAATAATCACAACAAATAAGTAAAGCAAACAAGTGCATATGCAACTAAAGCCAAATACACAAAGCGTACGGGAATGAAGCGAAATACATAAATTGACGCTCAACTTTTAAATTTTACACAGCTTTTTTAAAATGGATGTGATGTCTTGGTCTAATCTGTGTGTACACAGACATACCAAAAGCAGAATGTGACATCACATCCTGTGAATAAGGGACCAATTTATACTGAAAACAAGTTCTGCCCTTTCAGCACAAAAAGAAGTAGCTCAGTAAACACTCACCTCTGATAGTCCTCAACAGACATGCCTTCTTTCATGGGTGGGTAGTACGGAACGGCATACGGGCACATCTTATGGAGGTGGGCAAGTATGAGTTTTCCAACTATGGGATGGAGTTCCCACACACCTGACGCCACAACAGCAATGGGGAATGCTGCTAAATGATTGGACGCCACTTCTTCTTCACCTTGTTTCTGCAAATGTTTAGTACATTCATTTATTTACTTACTTATATTTCCCTTTAATCTTAAAAACTGAAACTTCAAATGGCAGTAGTCGTATAAGTTGATACTGACCAAAATTTTTATTAAACATTCAATATAACACACTAGTGTTATATAATAGGTATTTCCCCTTAACTGTGTGGGTTTCTTTTTTTTTATGGTGGGCACGGGGGAGGATATTTTGGGAGGTGGTGGTGGGCGCACAGCGGTGGGTGGCCATGGGCTTCCATGGTAGGAATAAAAAAAATATGATGGAACTTCTTACCATCATTTAATAAAATATTTTCTAAGTCATTTATCCAAATACTTACAAAATATTTTTTTCCTACTATGGAGGTCTATGGTCGCTTGCTGCTATGTGTTTGCCATCATTTCTCAGGGTATCTTCTTTTGTGTTCGTCGGAGGAGGGGGATGCGTGCGGGTTTGGAGCAGCGTGGGGATGGGTGGATGGTGGCAGGGTTTTTCATTTTGAAGTGAATTATCTTTACGTCAAGTCACTTTTACTCCTGTTTTATTCTTTTTTACATTTTAAACTGTTTTTATTAAAATCACATTTATTTTTTTTATTGTTATTTTAAATTCTCATGTATCTTTGTTTTTATTGTGATGTTATCGTGTATCTCTTATTTTTACATTTTCTTTTTTATATATTGTTTTCTCATTTCTGTGTAAAGCACTTTGAATGATCTCAGTGTATGAAATGTGCTATACAAATAAACTTGCCTTGCCTTAACTAATGCTGTCCCGTAAGCGGGACACCCGAGTTTACTTCAATATTTGCCAACATTCTTATTTTTAAAAGTCTGATAGGTCTAAGCTGTAGTGTTCGCTGACAAGCGTAGTGGCCGCCCACTAAATATATACTTTAATGCATTATTTTTTACTTATTAGAATAAATTTAAACTGTTTTTATTTAATATTTTCACCTCCAGACACTTCCGTGAAAACTTTAAAGCGTAACTAAACCCCTGGTCAGAGCCTGACTCCGCCCACTGGCAATATTTGAAAAATGCAAGAAAAGTGGGCAGACCCCAACGGAGATAGAGGGGACGAACTAAGTGTGTGGTGAGATCGCAACACGGGCGTGGTGAGCTTGAACCTGCTTACGTCACGAGTCATTTTTTGGACCCAACATCCAACAGGAAAATTCAACTGCAGTAGCCACCGTTTAACCTGAAGAGGGCAGCACTCAGACGTTTTTACACCATATATTGTATTATTGAAACACTTTATATCCAAATGTCAAAAAACTTACTAAAATCAATGAACAGCACTAATAAAGCCCCATTCTTACAGATCAATAACTAAAAAAAGTTGGTTTAGGGTTTAGTTACTCTTTAAAGTGTCTTCTTTAAAACAAGACCAAGATTAGGCTTCTAGACCAAAAAAAATGCCAAAGTTATATACATTTGAAAGTGTCGCCTTTTCACCCTTTCAAATGTTTTTTAAGATAAGAAAAAGTGTGTTTTTTCATTTTCAAGTCAAATCCTTACCACAAACTTTTCTGCAAGTTTATAATTGACAAACTCTTGCCCATGTGGATGCTGGGAAGCACACACTTGCTTTCCACCGGACGCCACCGTGCGTCCTGACAGCAGTTTATCAATCTTCTCAAAGATTTCCTTCAGCTGAGAGCCTGAACACAAAGCGGAGTACATCAACCTCAGAAAAATAAACAAAAAACAAACAAAACTTTGTGCTGTTCACTTCACTTTATCTCACCTGATCTCGATCCGATCTGGCTCACGGGTATTGTGGCAGCCTTTTGGAGCTCCATTTTTAATTTCTTCGTCTGCACGTTTTTATTATAAGAAAACAAACTTAATACACTTCAAAAATACCTCATCCAATAAGATGCACAGCACTGGATGTCTAACCTGCATATCTTTACTGTTGAGATCCTCAAAAGATTGAGCACACTGATTCGCAAACTCCTGCAGCCCGATGTACCATTTTAAAGTGCTGTCATCTGCTCTCAACTGCAGGCCTGTAGAGTAGATGAAGACATTTGCTCATCTTAAAGCAACAGGTCTGGAAACGATCATACATGCTCCGATTTATCTTTCTCACCCTCACGCTTGGTCTTCTCTTTAGCGGACAGCGCTGCAGTCTTCTTCTTCTGCTCCTCTTGCTGGGCTTCTAGCTCAGCCTGCCTCTTCCTCTTCTCCTCCTCCTCCTCTTCCTTCTTCATCCGTTCTGCAGCCTGTGCCACTTCTTCATGCAGAGATCTGACCAGCGACCTCATAACCTGTAGCGCTCGCTCCGCCACATTCATGTCCTCCACGTTTGGAAACTGACCCTGTATAACACAGACAACTAGGCTTTTAATGCTCTTCTTTTTTTACAATGAGCAGTCAAACAAAACAAAACTTTTAGTCATACTAAAAAACAACAACTCAGTAATCATTAAGAAGAATCAGAAGTAATGTCAACTCACCTCAGCAGTGGTTCGCACCACTTCAGACACCTGTGAGCAGAGCTGGTTGCCGCGGGTGATGTAGGAGGCGTGGTCAGGGGCGGGGCCTGTCTGTGTGGGCAAAGCTGGTTGTAAGAGTTGGTTGAGCTGCAGCACTTCTTCTTGAATGGCGTTAAGCGCTCGGAGTCTCTCTCTGCCCTCCGTCTGTCTCTGACGTTCAAGCTCCGCCTCCCGTAGGCGCTGTTGCTCCGCCTCTCTCAAGCGCAGGTTCAGGATCTGTGATAAAATAGATGCAGGTCATTAAAACCTACCGGAAATCTGGAGATAATTCAATTGCCAGCACATCACTAAAAGCAGGGATAGACAATATGGACTGTCACTTGCCCGATCGGGCACGAAAGTTGATCATGTGAACGTGTTTTAGGCTTTACCAGTTTAAATATCCAAGCAAAGACGACATAAAAGAGTTTTGTGTGCGTGCCCTGAAAGCCACGTCACGGGGTTAAACTAAGTTTTGTATCCTTGAATGGACATGTTTACACAAAATTCACTCAAAATGCCAGGAGCACCTTTGTAAACATTATCAGTTCTAGCTTAAGTGAATGTGAAGTTCACATGTGTAACAGTATAATGAATCCATGAATCCAGTTTTTGGCGTCATAACATTATTTATTAAGAATAAATGGGTCAGAAATAATAAAAACAATAATTAGGTCTTACGTTTTTGTGCTTTTTTTGTGGTGGGGCCAGAGCAAGTTTTGTCAGGGCACGTACATTTTGAACCACTGGCCTAACTGGGCCAGCACAGAAAATCTTTAGCGATTAAACCCGACAAGTATTACACTATAAGAGAAAATTATGTTCTGTGGTTATTATTCCAAAAATGTTACTGAAAGATGTTCCCGAAACATCCTTTAAATGGGAATGATCTAAACACTCACCTTCATTCTGTGTTTATGTTCCTCTCGCAGTTTCTCTTGACGGCCGAGACTCTCCTGTGTCCTTTAAAAACAATACAAAAACTCTTTATATGCTCCGACACAGTTAAATACAGCCGTTACCATTTTAGCCTTGGATAAGGGTCAATGGACATTTATTTGTTGCGTTTAGTGCTGCTTCACGATTTATGCGACTAATCATTTGCAGAATAAAAGTTTACATAATATATGTGGGTGTACTGTGTATAATAATTATGTATAAATACACACAACACACACACATGTATATAATTAAGAAACATTTGCATTTGTATATACATGTTTATATTTATATATAATTTATATTATATTATTTATATTTTTTCTTAAAATTAAACATGTATTTGTGTGTATTTATATATATATATATTTTATATATTATATATATATAATTATTATACATGGTACACACACATATATTATGTAAACAAAAACTTTTATCCTGCAAATGATTAGTCTTTACGATTAGAATTACATTGAGTTACATGCTCTGATGAGAGTCTGGTGCTGGCAACATCTGGATCACGGGTTTGATTCCAAAATAACACATGTAAAAGAGAAAGCATGAGAGGGGCAGAGGTCACTTACTCTTTCTCCATCATGTCCCGCATGCTCTGATACTCCTGCCTTTGCTTCAGCGCCATGAGTTCATCCAATCGCTTCAGCTGCTCGGACCCTCGGCTGGCCACTGTTGCCACGAGACGCTCCTGCTGTTCCTGCCTGAGGCTCAACTCCACCTGAGAGACAGCGAGAAATAAACAGAAAGAAAGAGAGACATATTTTATATTTATAAAGTGACATATAAAGTGGCCTCAAATCAATTTTTAACACATTAGTCACACTTAATACTGCATAGCAGTTTAGTACTAAACAAAATCCTTCTTTCTCTAGTCTAGCAGTCAGATGAAGCGTTAAGAGTGAGTTACCTTTGCTTTGGCCCTGTGTTTCTCTTCACACATGCGGATGCATCCTGCCATCTGTGTGGCTCTGGGTGACAGGACGGAGATCACCGGAGCGGAGTTGATGCTTTCTGCAGAACTGACAGCGATGGCACAATAATCGGTTTCATCCTGTTTATCCTCTGTGTTCTGACATCAAAATAAATAAAAAAAATCAATTTTGGAGTTGTGCATGCACAAAAAGATCACAGTGTCAAAATGATCTCCTGACTCTTTAAATGAATAATTTACTTGCATTGGGAGTGCATCACATGAGTGGTTATTTTAACTTTTTTCACTCTTATATCTCAGTATCGGCTCATACATTTGTACTTCTGTCTGTCTGTCGTGAATGAATCCTTGTGCTAAATATAAATGTTTAGAACCAAATCATTTTCATATTTCAGAAGTGACAGTCTTGTGTAGAAACGATCATGTCACCTTCTCATCTTTCTCTTCAATAAGGATTGAAGCTGCAGGTGGAGAGGTGGGGGGTGAAAAGAGCCTGGGGCTGATGGGAGCCGAACCACACAATAAAACATCTTCTAAAACACAATGACTCGTATCACGAACAGAAGAACCCAGAGAGCAGCGGCTCTTCAATCGGGGTCCAGGACTCAGTTTTTTCAGAATCTGTCCTGATAGAGGGGACAGACTTGAGACCTCAATACAGCCTGACAGGATATCCTGAAATAAAGATGGGGTGTGTTTAAAGACATTAATAAAATAGAGACAGCAGGATAATGAAGACAGGCAGATTGTATCTGCGGACTTAAATAGTGCTTTAAAAGTACATTATTATATTGTTGTAAACTGGTTTGTATTTTGGCCCAAGCTTTAGGAGCTCACTGAGAGCATTGTGAACATACTATGTTTATTATAAACATACGATGCTAAAAATGTTAGCATGTCAAAAAAAGCAACATCACGGTACATGGCAAAAACACAACAATAATAATCAAGTGATAAAAATTATATTAGCCTTAAAAATAACGTAACTTTCTGTTAATAGATTCGTTGTTAGGAAATATAGTTTGAAAGTAAAGACGCAAGCTGGTCTAACCTCTCCCTTATCCAGCCAGTCCGGACTGTATTTGAGTTTCCCTTTCGGAGAGTTTTTCAAAGCATCTAAAGTTTCCCATCGCAGATTTTCAGAGTGCATTCTGGAGACATAAATGTGAGATTTATTCCACTAAACACACGAGAGTATCTGAAACTACAAACACCGCAAGGGCTCTGCGCAAAACAACCCGCCGGTGTTAATTTCCACTTCCGCCTGAGCAAACTACAAAATAAAAGTTCGGATGACAAATTAAAAAACTACGAGAGTCGTTTGATTATATACAAAATAATATAGAAATAACACTTAACACAGACATTAAACTTAAATTTCAACAGATTCAGATTATAGTTTGATAATAAATGTAGTAGTGAGGTCAGTGTGAATTTATTTATTAATGTCAGTAGGTGGCAGTGGTGTAACGTCATATCCAGCGCACTCAACAAAAGACATCAAAGAAGAGAGATAAGTATGGACGGGTCACAGTCACAGTGGAGGGTACGTTTAAAACCATCTGTATATTTCCTGCAGAAAATGTAAATTAATTCTCTTAATCGTGCTTTCATTGGCATATATTGTGTTTATTGTACATATAATAAGCTTGAAGCTGTCACAAGTTGACGTCACATTAATGAATGTGACATGAATTAAAAGTGTTTTCAGGTTTTCATATGCGGATAATGTAAACATAGAAAACTCTACCTAGAAGGACAATAGTTTTGCATTTTTTGGAAATGTATTATGTACCAGGGTATTGTAGAAAATATAGCATTTGATTACCATAAATACCATTGCATCATGTAATCATTCAATAGCATGGTAAAAATAATATCACTCTGGATACTATCAAGTGTTATTATACAGACACACACACCTTTCATTCATTTATTTATTTAAACAGGTTAAAACCTACTCACTTTTACAAAAGGTGAGCTGGCTAAGAGAGCAGCATATATATATATATATATATATATATATATATATATATATATTTACCACAAATAAAATGCAACAGAATCATAAAGCACACCCCATGGTAAAATAATTTGATAGTATTTAAATTCATTTAGGGAACATGGACAACTTAAATATATATTGTAAATACAACTGCAGATGTCTTAAATGGCATATCACATTTTATTTTACATTTAACCTATATAAGTAAAATATATTTCACTATATACATTAAAGTCACATTCAGTAGGGTTTGTTTTTGTGTTCATTTGTATTAATTTGTAATGTATTGCTTTGGTTGTGTTTGAAAACAGCCACCACGTGCCTGTGAAGTCTACTGGAGTGAATTCAAGCACTGTAAGAGTCTATTGAACAGATTTCATCAGTACTACACACATGGCAAAGCTCCAGACTGTCAGCAGTGGAAAGAGGATTTTAATTCCTGTAAAGAGTGGGAAAAAAATCAAAGCGCACATTTTAGGGTGAGTGTTTTTAGGGTTGTTTTACTAGACTCTTGCTTTGATTGCACTCATTCATCCATCTCTCATATCTTCAGGAATCTCTTCAGCAGAGCGAGAGGAAGCGTGTGGCCGAGCAGAAGAAGTTCTCTCCAGTCTGGGAGCTCCGTCAGACTCCTCCAGCTGACTGGCATCTGCCACTCAACCAGGGCAAACCACAGGACTCTTAAACACACATTGCAGAATACATCAGACTATTGATGATTGTCATATACAATAAATCCATGAAGAAAGTTTCCTGCAGATGTCAGGATTCTTCTTTTCTGCGTTTTCTGATTTACTGTTCTGTTGCACTTCTTTAAATCTGAGGTCCACACAGAAAAATGCAGAGCAGCTTACAGTCAAATATAATAAATTATGGAAGCTTTTAACCTCCTAAGAAATACGTTTACATTACATTTTTTTGTTGTTTGCACCATAATACTTAATTTGGTGTAACTGAAACCTGTTGTACACAAATGTGGACAATTACACTGCTTCATGTTCATATTTATTGGTTCTTCTTAACCCAAATAGCTGGAAGAAATCTAAAATGCAAGCCAAACCAAACCTCGGGAAAAATAAATATTAGATTATGTTTTGTTTTGTCATTATGAATCTTTGCATAAAACCAAAGAACGGCTTTATTTAATCCAGAATATGTCTGTGAAGTTTCAGTTCAAAATACCACAGTAAGTCAGTGGCTGTGGGCGGGGCTTTATCGGTGTGACATCACATTGACAAGAATATCAAAACAGCATGTCTAATGCGTTGGTTTAATGTGGATTTACAAGAAGAGGGTGGATAATTTTTATTGTAGGGTTGTTGTGTTCACACACTGCCAACACACATTTATGTCCAAACATAAACACCTTGTAAAAGTGTATTTTGCATAAAATGTACCCTTTAATGCCAGTACAATTGTTCATGTTAGTTCATTGTGCATTAACTTATGTCAATCGTTGTAATTTTTCATTTAGTAAATGCTGAAATACATTTTCTGAAATTAAAGTAAAAAAAAACATTGAGATTAGTGAAAAAAGACTTTTAATTTTTTTAAAGATCTATTCCAGATATTAACCAACTGTGTCTGTGTGGGCTGTCCCACACTGGGTGTTAACAAATATTTATTTATGTAAAAAAAGAGATTTTATGAAATGCATAAAGAACAATAACAGATATTTTGGCTGTAAATAAGCACAACTACACATGAATAAAGTTGTTCATTCTCACAGTCCTGTTTTCTTTAATGTTTTGATAAATCTTCTCCAGCTGTTCTTCATCAGTCATGTTGACACTGGTTTATCTGAAGAGCCCAGTCCTTATTTTGTTCAATAAACCTTACACACCTAATACACCCCTCATTGTGTGTATACTCTTGTAATGTCATTGTATTTGCCATCTGGGGCTTCATAGTTTGGAAATGAGGGTGTGTAGCAGGGACCCTGATGCTGGAAAGGGAACAGATCAGTATCTGGTTTGATCGCTGCTTTGTAAAGATCTTCTGATTCAATCTTCAGCTCTTCCAGTGCCTGCCTCTGGGCCTCCAGCGCCTCCTCAATAACAGCCATTTCAGTCTGGTGCTGGGAGTATTTATATCTGGACCATTGTTTAAGAAGCAGGGCTCTGCGCTCACTCTCTTCAAATGACAGTTTAGGACCCTCTCGGACCCTGAAGCACATAAAGAATGAAGTTTATTAACTGTTTATTTTGAGGTAAAGCTTTACAAGACAGGGTTATACACCACTAGCAAAACTTTTTTTATTATTTTACTTTTAAATAAACTCAGGAATAAAGCAGATGTGACTCAGGGTTAAAAAGACATCAACCTAGAGTTTGGTTAAGTTGGAAAAACTTCTTTGTGTCAATTGTACCTGGTTTCATCAAGACATTTAGCAGGTGTGACAAAATCTTCAATGGGAATCAGTTCTGGTGGAACTCTCTCTAATTTTTTCAGTTTCTTCTTCAGACGTTCTTTCATCATAAGCTCTCGCCGTGGATCCACCTTTTTCTTCTTCTTCGGCTCTGCTCTGTTGAGTACATCAGGCATACAGGTCAACAAATATGACTTAACTAAAATACCATAAACACACCACACAATAGCGCTGCAGTTATTGTTACTCATACAAAACATAATGGGCCCTATTTTAACGATCTAAGCGCATTGTCTAAAGCGCACAGCGCAACGTCTAAATGGGCGTGTCCAAATCCACTTTTGCTAATTTAACGACGGGAAAAATGGTTTTGCGCCGAGCGCATGGTCGAAAAGGGTAGGTCCTATTGTAGTGGGAGTATTTTGGGCGTAACGTGCAGTAAACCAATGAGAGTCACAGCTCTCATCCCCTTTAAAAGCCAGTTGCGCTGGCGCTATGTCTAATCCCTATTTAGATGACGGACTTTGTAAACTGAAAAACTAAGCGGAGGAAGAAGATCCCCAGTTTAAGATTAATGTTAAATAATTGTGTTGTTTTTCACTTGTATTGAAATTGTTATT
This sequence comes from Paramisgurnus dabryanus, assembly GCF_030506205.2. Lineage (NCBI taxonomy): Eukaryota > Metazoa > Chordata > Actinopteri > Cypriniformes > Cobitidae > Paramisgurnus > Paramisgurnus dabryanus. Next base: position 5,760,330 of record NC_133347.1, read on the forward strand.
TTTTTATTAAAACCTTTAAAACCCGTTTTCTTTTAGTCATGGAAGTAAAAAGCAGGCTTGTAATTGCTTTAAATGTATGGCTATCCAATATCAAAAAATAATTTACAAGTATGTAAGATAAGCTTTGTACTCTAAAAATACTTTATTTGTAACAAACAGGAGATAAAGAATTTACAAACGGCTCTCCTCACGTTTCAGCACTTTGGACTTTGGAGTTTTTTTAAGCATTACTTAAAAATGTTTCTCATCCCACCATATCCACAGGTACAGAGTAATCATATACAATAAATCCGTGAGGTGGCATTAAAAAAAAATATTTAAAAACATGCAAGATGCATTTGTTTAAAGCAAAGCATTTATTTATTTACCAGGCTGCAGGTGAAGCAGCTCTTTGCGCCTTCTAACGTCTCATAATTAGTCCTCATTTATGTCCAAGAGACTCAATGATAATCTTTTACATTCAATCCTTTAATCTTTCATATTTAAAAGCATTTTTGTGCTGCTGCGCATTCATGTACCTTGTGATAAGCAAACCCGCGTTGTCCTCCCGTGTATAGGCGCATTTTACTAATGCGCTCTTTAAATAACATAAAACACATTGCGCCATTGACTTTAGACTTTAGACCAGGTTTTTGTTGGTCAATGGCGTAGTCTATTTTAGTTGCCTCAAAATAGCAACGCGCCAACAATGCGCCTGAACACACCTCGTTTTCAGACCAGAACGCCCATGGGCGCAAAAGGGGGCGCAAATGCATTTGCTATTTAAACAACGCGGCGCTAAACGTGAAAATTAGGGTGGAAACTAGCGAAAGACACTTGCGTCGCGCATTGCGCTGCATTGCGCCGGGTGTAAGATAGAGCCCAATGTATTAATATGAGATCCTCATACAGTGTAAAACAATAAATTCATTTAAAATATTTTTTTAACAATTATTACAAAACTTTATCAATATTTTCCAAAAAACGTGGCACTACTATCTACCCTAACCCTACACTATTACTTTACCATGGTAATGCAACAAACCTTTTCTTAGTTTAACGTAAGTGCAATACCCAAAGTATTAACAGAAACTGTGCTTACCATAGTAATTATTGTAAGGAAAATAGTGTTAACTATACTAACCTTAATGGTGCAGAGGTTTTTATAGTAAGGATTGATGTAAACCAGGGACTCTGTCTGCCAGAAGACAGCACAGGACGGCAGCTGTAACACAGAATATTATCAACGTGACCTCTATGAGAAATCAACAATATTTTCTCGTGCACATGAATGTAAAATAATTTACATACCATGTTTGACTCGATATGACTCGACACACAATCCCAGCCATATTTACAAAAACATCAATTTAATATGCATCAGCAGCGATGTGATTATTAAACTGTCTTCACAGCTTCCGGTGAACAATGTGGATCTGTAGCTGTAGGTCAGAATAACCTACCGTTTGCTTTTCCATCAGCACTTTCCAAATTTATCGTATCACTAATTCCTGTAATAAAACGCCAAATGTATACAATAATAAAAAAGTATTATACGAAAGTATTTGTGTAATGGGTGACGTTATTTTATATAATCTAATATTTGACGAATAAGTCGAATGTTGTGATGTGAATGTTGTGCTGTGTGTTAAGTGGGTGAAAGTTCACGCGCGGTGTGTCTCTGCAGTCACTCGAATCAAACGATCAATATTATAGTCAACATCACTATGGCTCTCTTAAGAGGTAAATTAACTTTATATATTTTATCTTTAAATGCGTTACATGTAATTGCTTAGATTTTTTGTTTGTTATTTTGTATGTTTTTGTTTTATGCCGCTTGCTCTTGAACTTCAAAGTCACAAGTGTTTTTTATTTAAGTTTAATTCTTTCTGCATGCAAATTGCATTTCTTATATTTTCACGAGATCACAGCTGTAATTCGTCAACTTATTATTAAGAGGGAAATGTAAGCCTAAATCTTTAAATGAATATTATATTAGATACAAATAATAAAACTGCGTCATTAATTGAACCAACTCCAGCATCAATCAATAGAAGCGTGTTCGTGATACTAGAAGTAGGGTAAAGGGGATTTCATTGACACATTACATAATCATCTTTATAGTAGGTACACACACACACACACACACACACACACACACACACACACACACACACACACACACACACACACACACACACACACACACACACACATATAGTCTTTTATACTGCAATCCATTGCATGAGTGTTTAAACTGCTGTCTCCTCTTTACTCTTATTCAGGTGTGTTCATAGTCTCTGCTAAGAGGACACCGTTTGGCACATATGGAGGTGTGCTGAGGGATCACAGTGCTACAGATCTGGCTGAACATGCTGCTAAAGCTGCTCTTTCAGCTGGGAATGTGGCACCAGAGCTGGTCAACAGTGTCATTATGGGAAACGTCATGCAGGTGAGAGAGTAACTGACACCTCTAAACAACACAGGGCCACAAGATATGCAGAAAGCAAAATATTACAAATGTGCATACGCAATATGCATTTCATCATATGGGCATCAGAACCTTACACTGTACAATACAATGTAAAAATACAAATACTTTTGTAATATGTTGCAAAAATTAATAAAAAAAATATGCTATACGTATACGGTCATGGAAACCATTCATACTGGTTATTTTTCTTCAGTCTGGTCATTTTCCTTGAACATGTCTCTCTCTTTTTCATTCAGAGTTCTGCAGATGCCCCCTATATCGCACGGCACGTGGGTCTGCGGTGTGGCGTACCGATACCAGTGCCAGCGCTGACTGTAAACCGTCTCTGTGGGTCAGGATTCCAATCTATAATCAGTGGAGCACAGGCAAGATCCAGATTAAACTGAAAGCGCTTGAACATTTCTGCATGTGAATATAATGCTGAGTTGTTTATCGGTTGTGTGATGTTGTGTAGGAGATCTGCCTTAAAGAGTCAGAGGTCGTCCTGTGCGGAGGGTCAGAGAGCATGAGTCAAGCTCCTTACGCTGTCAGGAACATCCGCTTCGGAACCAAGTTCGGAGTTGATTTGAAGGTAAAATTATAAAATGTAAGTTCCAGTAATGATAAAGGTCGGTGATCAGAATAAATAACATTAGTGTTTGTGAATCAGCTGGAAGACACACTGTGGGCAGGACTGACAGATCTACACGTCAAGATCCCAATGGGCATCACAGCAGAAAACCTGGCAGAGAAATACCAGATCACACGTGAGGACTGTGACCAATACGCCTATAAGACACAACAGAGGTGGAAGGCAGGTGAGTGTGTCAACCTGAGGCTAAACATCAAAACACCAGACCAGTACTGACACATCTCTCTCTATCTCTTTAATGCAGCTAATGATGCTGGCTATTACAGCGCTGAGATTGCACCCATCGATGTGAAAGCCAAGAAAGGCAAAGTGGCCATGACGCAAGATGAACACCCCCGCCCACAGACCACACTGGAGCAGATGGCAAAGCTCCCCACTGTCTTCAAGAAAGGTGGAACAGTCACTGCTGCCAATGCTTCAGTGGGTATAACGGTTTTAGACCAAATGTTAACAATTACTTTATCATTATTGTGTAGTTTACATGCCTTTTCTATTGTTGGCTTCTCTTATAGGGTGTGTCTGATGGGGCCGCCGCTGTGGTCATAGCCAGTGAGTACGCTCTTAAAGCACACAACCTCAAACCATTGGCTAGAATTGTGGCCTATCATAGCTCAGGCTGTGATCCGAGCATCATGGGAATTGGTGAGAGTTCAATTTACCGACTTATTTGTCTGTTCTCATCAGGGAAAGTTTATAGATATTTATTAAATGACATCATATTTTGCATGTACATCAGGGCCTGTACCTGCCATCACAGAAGCGCTGAAGAAGGCTGGCCTTTCACTCAAAGACATGGACCTGGTGGAGGTAGATTGAGTTGCATTGGAGCTCCTGCTGTCTGTCAGAAGTGTGCACCAGATGATACAGATAATGATGTGTGTCTCTGTCTGGCAGGTGAATGAAGCGTTTGCACCTCAGTATCTGGCAGTGGCGAAGGCTTTAGGGTTAGACCCTGAGAAGAGCAACGTTAATGGAGGTGCCATCGCCGTCGGACACCCGCTCGGAGCATCTGGATCGAGAATCACTGGACACCTCGCTCATGAGCTGAGGTACAGACCTGTCACACTTCCAATGCAACACACATTTATATATTAATTTAATTAATGTGGCATCAAAACTGACCGTACCCTATTTTCCGGACTATAAAGCGCTCCGTAGCATAAGTCGCATCAGTCAAAAATGCCTTTTGAAGAGGAAAAAACATATATAAGTTGCAGTGGACTATACGTCGCGTTTATTTAGAAAATAATTTCACAAAATCCAAGCCGAAGAACAGACATTCACATCAGTTCCAGGAACTGCCAAACTATGAAAAAAATGCGACATATAGTATGGAAAATACGGTAATTTAATTATCTAGTTGATTATCCCAAAATGGTTTGGAATGTCATTTATAGCAACAGGTGATCATTTTAGAATATATAATCCTTACTGTGTATTATTAGTACAAGCAATCATGTGATGAGTGCATATCTCTCTGCTTTCAGGAGGCGAGGTGGAAAGTATGCAGTTGGCTCAGCTTGCATTGGTGGCGGTCAGGGCATCGCCATCATCCTGGAAAACATGAACTAAGACAAAATAACACACACTTACTGAATAAACACAAAAACAAGTCATGCACCAGTGTATACCATCCCAAGTAAAAAATAAATCCTCAGGACAGAGAAAGTGGTAGAAAAATAGACTCACATACGGTTAATTATGCAACTATAAAATGTTTTATAACATGACTTGTTAAAGCGAGATGAGAATCTGATGGAAAGTAACGTTGGTATGTTCAGATGTTGATAATGTAATGTGCCTTGCTCTTCTTTTGCCTGTGAAATATTCACTCCACTGTGTCACAACACAAACTCTATCGTAGTTATGTTCTTTTGTAAAGAATCTTGTCGGTATAAAATATTGGCTTGACATCTTGACTAGCGTGAGCCTTGATTGTTCTTATCAATGAATAAAAAGCTGTAAAACTTTCATTTCTGTAATATTACTCATTTATTTGTTAAAGGTGCATGTAGATTTAATATTTTGTGCATTCTGTAATGTGCAATGCTGCAGGGTTATTATTGTAAAAGGGATAGTTCACCCAAAATTGAAAATTCATCATTTATTTACCCTTAGTTGTTACATTTCTTTGTTCTCCTGAACACTAAGAAAGATATTTTGAGCAATTTCTGTAATCAAACTGTAACCATTGACTTTCAGATTATTTTGTTTTCCTTCTGCACTGCAAAAAATGATAAAAAAAAAATGTCTTAGTATTTTTGTCTTGTTTTCAGTAAAAATATCTAAAAATTCTTTAATTAAGATGATTTTTCCTGATGAGCAAAACGAACCAAGAAAATAATTCTAGTTTTTAGACAAAAAAAATAAAAAAATTAAAGTGATTTTGTGCAAAACAAACAAAAAAAATTTGCCAATGGGGTAAGCAAATAAATCTTGAAAATTTTTCTTAAACACTTAATTCAAGAAAATTTGCATACCCCATTGGCAGATTTTTTTGCTTGTTTTATGCACAAAATCACAAATTTGATATTTTTGGTCTAGAAACTAGACTTATTTTCTTTGCTCATCAAGAAAAAGCATCTTAATTTAAGAATTTTTAGATATTTTAACTGAAAACAAGTGTATACATTTTTTGCAGTGTATGGAAATAGTGCTTCAGCTTCCTGTTTGATTGCAAATTTCTTACTTTGTGTTCAGCAAAAAAGAAGTTTATACAGGTTAAAAAAGACATGGGTGAATAAATGATGACAGAATTTTTTATTTTTGGGTGAACTATCCTTTTGACTAAAGCTGCTTTTAAATTAAATGTATTTTTAATTAAAATAACATAAAATATAGGAAAACATATCATTAGAAATGGTGCCATAGCAAAACACTGTAACTGAAGAATCAAAATGATTAACTAAAATAAATGTGTAGTAATAATAATGTGGAAAAAATAATAGAAAACAAATATGTAAAGGGTGACCAGTAGCTGTGATTTATGACAAAAAAAATTTAAATTACGAAATATGGAGATGCAAGTTTATTCTGACCGACAGCAATTATAAGTCCTTATATATAATAACGTTAGTTAATAGTATTGCACATGCTTCTCTTTCTAACTAGTAAACGGATTCCATTGTGATAGTAACCTTATATACAAATGTTTATTTAAATCATAGCAAATATTTTCTGTGGTAAAACTCATGTATGTAGACTTAGTGTGTAGCAGGTAAATAGTTTATCACAATTAATATGTTTGTACTTGCAAAAATTTGCAAATATCAAAGGTTTCTAATTAGGGTAATTTCGGAACCATCCGTGTAATGTAGATATACAAAACACTGTGTTTGTTTATAAATTAAGAAAGAAAAAATTATATAATGAATTGTTGAATCAAAAATGGAATAATAAATGATAAAATACATTTCTTTTAAAGATTTAGCCAAAAAAAAAAAAACTATGATTGAAATAGCATAAAAATGAATACGGGTCATTTTAGACATTTAAAAAAATAAAAAAATAAAAAAAACTGATTCACTTGTTGGTCGTTTAGGGGCGCTCACATCCAAAATGATGTTTTGTTTTTTTAACATGATGTTAGAAAGCGCGTGCGTCTTTAAGACCAGAGTGACGGAAGTAGACGCGCGAGCGTAACACGTCACACTATATATACGTCAAATGCCCGGATGTCGGTCTTTTTTTCTAGCTGAAGGTAATTGTGGCTTCCATGTCTGATTTGTCCAAACGCAATCTATATTAATCTGGTCAATCCGTGCTTTATTTTTGATTATGGATAACATGTGAACGCACTGTGAAATGTTTAACACCAGTAGATGTGATTATTGTGCGCGTGTTGTATGCTTTAGCTTAGATTATTCCCGATCTGTACGCGGTTATCGTTTAGGCCTGATGCAGACGTAATGTGAGCTGATATGAACGCTTGTGTGTTTTTACTTACAATAAAAAGACGTTACAAACATGTGAACAGTTGTCAATAAAATGCCGTGTTTATTGGAAGCTCTGTAATGACGTTTTGTAGTTTATAACTGTGTTTGTGTGTGTGTGTTTAGCCGGTTAGCTGCGTTACAGCAGGTCACGTTGAGTCAGTGCAGCCTCATGCTACACAAGTTAATGTAAATGAATGATTGAGCATGTTAACTGGTAATGAAATGACAGATTTGGTTTATTAGTTTCATAAATCTTTAATATGTAAATGTGTGTCCATTCAGCTGGTAAGAGAGTAACTGTTATATTTAATGTACAGTACTAGTAATAAACTATCCTACAGTAGAGTTATGCAAGACTTTAGGTTAGTTTTGCCTCTGCTGCAGAACACGAAAGATGAAACCATGTCTGTATTTAATGCATATCTGAACACTTGTTTTAAAACATTCAGATGGCTGAGGGCGATAAGAAGAAGGCTGCCCGTAAGCATCACGGGAGCCGAAACCCGGTTCTGGCCCGGGGCATTGGCCGATATTCCCGGTCAGCCATGTATTCCCGCCGTGCCATGTACAAGAGGAAGACTAAAGCTCCTGTGACAAAGGTGAGCGTCTGCAGTTCAAGAAGTGTCATTTAACTTTGCACCACTTCAAAATTAGACTTCATTATCACTCACTGAACGTGTAAAATTTTCCAGTATTAGAACAGAAGTATGCTTCGTGTTTTCAGATTGAAAAGAAGCTTAAGGTGAAACCAATTAAGGAGAAGAAGCCCATGACTGCCATCAAGACTGTCGGTGGAGACAAAAATGGAGGCACCCGTGTCGTCAGACTGCGCAAAATGGTGAGTAGAAAAATAGTAATCTGTCCCAGTATCCAGGATGAAACTTTAACAAGAGTTGGAAAGCGTGATCTTGCATATATTTATCGGCTTTACTTTTGTGTGTCCAGCCCCGTTATTACCCCACAGAGGATGTGCCCCGTAAGCTTTTGAGTCACGGCAAAAAACCTTTCAGTCGCCACGTCAGAAGACTTCGCAAAACCATCACCCCTGGAACGGTGCTTATCCTCCTGACCGGACGCCATCGTGGAAAGGTACATATATTGGTGTTTTGTGGTTTCCAGTACGTGTCCCCTCTCTGTGAAATCCAGGCTAAAGTCTTATGTTGCGTTCAGACCAGCTGCGGTAGAGGCGTCAAGTGCGAGTGATTTCAATGTTAAGTCATTGTAAAGAACTGTTGACGCTTGTCTGGAGGTCTCGCGGTGCTAATGAGGCGTTTAGCTCGGTGCGGTTGGCGTTGTTTTTTTTAAGTAATTTTTTGGGCCATTTTTGCCTTTATTGGATAGAAAGTAATTAAGAAAATGACAAGAAAGTATAGGGTGAAGAGAGGGGTATGGGATTGGCAAAGGACCTCGAGCCGGGATTCGAACTCGGGTCGCCAGAAGTGCGTCTGCACCATGTGTCGGAGCACCGTCCACTAAACCAGTGGTTCCCAAATCCAGTCCTCGGGACCCCTCTCCCAGCATGTTTTAGATGTCTCCTTATATGAAACACCTGATTCCACTCATCAGGCTAGGCTGGAAGGAGCCTGATGAGTGGAATCAGGTGTTTCATATAAGGAGACATCTAAAACATGCTGGGAGGGGGGTCCCGAGGACTGGATTTGGGAACCACTGCACTAAACCATCGGCTCCGACGCGAATGTCGCGAATTGAGCGTTGCTACGGTTGAAAATTTTGAACTTTGGACTGAAAACGTGCCGCGTTAACCAATCAGGTGCTTACTCTAGTAGTGACGTGATTACAGAAAGCGAGTGGAGTCGCAGAAGCCTCTCCCAAGACGGGAATTTCTATGTGAATGTCTCGATGACTAGAATTTCATGCGCGAATGAAGCAAGTCAACTCAAAATGTTAAAGCGGCAAACTAGACGCGAATTTGACGCCTCAAACGTGGCTGGTGTGAACCCATGGTTATAATCTTAGGATGTGATGAGGAGCATCAAAGAATGATTTCATTTGTTGATTTTAATCTTTAACATGACCTTACTGGGATTTTATATTCACACAAACTTCTTTATGTGGGATGATTTTTATAGAAAACTAAATCACAAAAAATACTTAAGATGGGTTTTCCCAAGCAAGCTCGCATTGTGACGTTATGCCCAGACAATGTCACCTGCTTTGATTAGCAATAGCATTTAAAGGAAAATACCACCGTTTTCAATATTTTACGATGTTGTTACCTCAACTTAGATAAATTAATACATCCCTATCTTTTTTCAATGCGTGCACTTTTAATCTTTGTACATCTTTGTATTTAGCCTAGCCCCATTCATTCCTTAGGCTCCAAACAGGGATGAATTTAGAAGCCACCAAACACTTCCATGTTTTCCCTATTTAAAGACTGTTACATGAGTAGTTACACAAGTATGGTGGCACAAATTAAAACTTTTGTTTGGAGCCATAGGAATGAATGGGGCTAGGCTAAATGCTACTACATTCAAGAAGCGCTGTACAAAGATTAAAAGTGCATGCATTAAAAAAGGGAGGTATGTATTAATTAATCGAAGCTTTGGTAAAAACAGTAAAATATTGAAAAACGGTGGTGTTTTCCTTTAACACATAAATACATTTTTATAGCTCTGCAAACAAATGGGCTCAGCTGTTTAAATGGTTTCACTTAAACTTGAGTAAAAATAACACTGCATACTTTTATAACCAACAGCTTCTGAATGTCTTTAAACAAAGCAAACAGTACTGCATATACATTAATATACACTGACGAACACCTGTAGGTCCGTTATCACAGCACTGCATCCACATGACGAATGAAACTCCTACATGCATAACAGACCTGCGGACCTGTACGCGGTCTTCCCACACATACACTTGTTAACTGTTTATCTACACTTTATTGTGCAGAATTAGGTTAACAAATTGCACTTGATATTTGCATTGCAAAAGGTTCTTATTAGAAACTGAAATGGGAGTTTTTAATGCTATCTGTTTCTTTACAGCGTGTGGTCTTCCTTAAGCAGCTGGGAAGTGGTCTCCTCCTTGTTACTGGTAAGCCAGTTTCTTCCTGCATTGTCATTTACAATTAAATTATTTTTTTTCTTTCATAATCAGTCTTCATTCTAAATCTGTATCTGTTTGCTCATTGAGTGAATAATTTCTGATCTTTCACAGGTCCTCTGGCTCTCAACCGGGTTCCCTTGCGCAGAGCTCACCAGAAGTTTTGCATTGCCACCGCTACCAAAGTGGACATCTCTGGGCTGAAAGTCCCCAAGACATTGACTGATGCTTACTTCAAGAAGAAGAAGCTGAGGAAACCCAAGCACCAGGAGGGAGAGATCTTTGACACAGAGAAGGAGGTAAATCAAGTAGTTCTTCCATCATGTGTCCTATAATAACAGATTGTAACAAACGTACTGCCTGATGTGAGCGACGTGGTACTAAGCATTCCCTTTGTTTTGTAGAAGTACCAGCTGACAGAGGAACGAAAGGAAGTTCAGAAAGCTGTGGACTCTCAGCTTCTTCCTCTGATCAAGAAGGTTCCCCAGCTGAAGGGATACTTGCGCTCCCAATTCTTCCTGTCTAATGGAGTTTATCCCCATAAACTGGTTTTCTAAGATGCGAATAAAAGTCTGTTTACCCAGTTCATTCTCCCAGACTCATTTTTGGTTTGCACGTGTGAAATTCTTTAAGGGGATATTTTAGAAGACTAAGAAATCTTTTGTGTCTCCAGAGGAGGGTTGAGCGGGGCACAAACTAACACGGGGTTAATTGTAACACAGCTACTTAACATATTTATACAGGGCAGAGCAATATGTGCTTTTGATCTTTTTCTCTTAGTGTCAGAAGATCTCCTGTGAATGTGAAGGTTTTTAAGTGTTTTGGTTAAGATAATGTAGTGTTTTTGAGGCATTCAATTTTTTCTGATTTCTGAGTTGGGTGTGTAAGTTACCAAATCCAACCTTATATTATTTTAATCACTGTCTTGTTACCTAATACATAACACAATTTTGAAACATGTCAGCCAGTCCTAGTAACTGATAGCTGGGATTGAAAACATTTTTACACTGCGGGGTTAGTTGTCACACGGTGTTACAGCTAAACCTTCACAATGAAATAAACAATTTAAATATTATTAATCATGATAACTGTTAATGCAATATCATGGGAAATAATTCACAATTATAATTTTTTGTCTTAATTGTGCAGCCCTTTCAAAATCTTTCTATGCATTGATCCTTAATCAAAGGATGGTTAGATGAAGGATCATGAATGGATGGGTGAATGTGTGGATATCTATTTTAGGCAGATATATAAACAATATCCACCTTTAGTATATAGACAATTTTATTGAATTAGCAGGCGTTATAACAAACCCTCTGTTTATTACAATTAACCCCACCTATGGTGTAAGTTGTAATGTTTGCACTTCTGTCACTTTCAATGTAATTGTACGATAACGGTAGGTCCCACAAACACTTTAAGTGTTTATTTGTAGCACATATGTGTGTGTTGATTGTGTAAAAAAATATAAATGAACTTAAATATTTTTTGAATGATAGAGCCAAAGTCAAAAAGCATGAGGTTGTACCCCGCTCTCCCCCAAATAAAAGTTTTAACTCAGAATACCAGATAATTTCACCTAAATGTGCCTTTTTGAGGTGTTTCCTTTTAAATGCAAATGAGTTGATTTATTGCAAACACTGATCGCCACTTGATGGTGGTTAGTTGAAATTGTAACTCAATTGTGCTGTTTTTATTTTCTCTGCACTAAATGGCAGCACTGTGGTTGTAACGTGCAGATTAAGGGGCGGTATTATTATAAAATCCCCTTGTGACATCACAAGGGGAGCTAAATTTCAATGACCTATTTTTTTCACATGCAGAGATTGGTGCACCAAAACCAAGTTACTTGGTTGTTCTTTATCATATTTTTTAGGTTGATAGAAGCAATGGGGACCCAAATATAGCACTTAACATGGAAAAAGTCAGATTTTGTCAGTGGTTGTTTTTGAGTTGGTTTAAAATTGCTGTGTTGACATTTTCATATCCTAATCTGGAGATTTGGTATTTTGCACGTTTTACATCAGTAGTCATGAATAACTGAGTCATGAGCATTGCAGTATTTTAATAACTTTATTAATGAATCACATTTGCTGTAATTCTATTAAAATGGACATGAAATTCAGAGTATTTAAAATGCTGCATTAGCAAAGTTTCATTCATGAATGTCAAATTTATTGGTTCTTAGTACAGTCATGTTATATAGTCCTGCAAAAGAGATGCAAAACTTGTTGAACTTTATCATTTTTGTGTCAGAAGAACAGACACAAACGTTCTTGTAATTAAACAAAAATATAAATGCACCCCAACTGATAACCGATAAGACAAAAATATATTTTATTAATGAGACCGTATTAGGTTTAATCATGCCGATAGGACTACTAACTGTAGTGGACCCTGAGCGTTTTTCCTGTCGTGGATGTTGTCCAACATGGATGCACACAATTTTAAAAACTTTGCTTACATCACCTCAGACAACAAAATCCACTTAAACAGCCAAACAACGTTGCTTTAATAAAAAAAAAACTCAGGTGAGACAAAACGCTTCAACGACGGTGTATAGAAAACAAAAATAAATACAAGTGTTTCCTTTTATCATTCTCTTCTCATATGGCCATTTTCGAAATAATATCAGAACAAAAGAGGCAGCCGAGAGAAGGCCGGTCCCAGTACAGGAATGATCAGCCCAGTAGATACAGTCAGTTTTAATGCTCTGTTGAAATGGCGTCGCTCGTTCACCCAGACTTAAACAGCAGAATGGCCACCTGACCCAAGTAGAAGTAGATGAAATGCTTCGTCTCGTGAGTCACGTAGCTGCCGAAGTTCCTTCCCACGATGCAATGCCAGGTGGGGTTGTACTTTTTATCAAATTCCTGCAAGAGAAAAGGCTGGAATGAAACACTGCAGGCATCCCATTTCACATTCACATTGAGTTTTTCACCCTGAAACACAATGTAGCTTTTATCTTATCCTTTGGTAATTCAAAGCATCCAATTATATTTAGAATGGAAACAGATGATTAGAGAAATTTAGTGCCTAAAGATGCACAGTGACGAAAATAAACGAGAACCATTTTGATTGCATGTCAACTTTACGTTTCTGCTTACTTCACCAATAAACTGACAACAAGGTATTCATGAGCACATCTTCAGTGCTAAAAATAACCCCAGCTAACAAAGACGTCCCATTTAAAAGCTGGACGTCTTTATAGTGTCCTGCCCAACGAGCCGAAAAAGACCACAGGCGTTTACCTTCTTGATGTAGGCAGCGATGTCTTTCTCGATGTTGTATTTCTCCAGCGCCTGTGTGGCACACTCCACAGCATCCTGCTGCATCTCTTCAGACATGTCCGCATTTTTGATCACAGCCTTTCTGTCCGACATGATTGTTCTGCAAAGGAAGATAGAAATGATGACGAACAAATGAAATTAATTGTACTCACACCTTCTGACGCACACTTGTTAAGTTTCACTAGAAGTATCTATTCTTGAGGGCGGCCAATATAATCATTTTCAATCAAAGGTGCGTATTAAGGAGCCATGTTGGTTTTTTGCCCTGCCCCAAATACACAATCCAGTACCATCCACCTTACTGGTCAGACTGGTCAAACATTGAGCGTCAGAGACCACCAGCCACGCGGATGAGGTTATATAATAACAGCACATGAGATGCTCAACAGCCTTTATTCCGTCTTTATTGCATAACATCACGCGGCATATTTCACCAGGTTACTGTTGCCATGGTCACCTGAACTAAGAGCTGTACTCAGCAGCAGCAAAGACTAATTCACCAAACTTATAATACTTACAGTGAAATGCTGCTAATACAATAAATTAAAAAAGATTATTAAGTGAGTAAAAAACTCACTTAATAATCTAAAGACATAAAACTAAATATTTATTTAGCTTTTTAGGGGGTTTATTCGTAGTGAAATTAAATGAATGGGATCATATACATTTTTAGGAATGAGAAAACTGTCAAGACATATATAACGAGCAACATCGACTTTATGGTAAAAAAGAGAGTTTTACATTATTTTTTAATCTGGTAAATTATATATTCCAAAATGTATTATTTACATCAGCTACTGAAATATGGGTGTGCAAACAATCAACACGCTCCAATATCGCTTTTTTTAAAGGAAAATACAGTATTATACCCGTAAACGATACAAACTATAAAAATAGAAATGTTTTACCTTATTTTTATGCAGTTTTCAGACACAGAGACAGTGTATGTGTACACGCGACGCGCCCGTGATGCTCCCGCTGTGTGCTTGACTAAAAGTAATGTAGGTGTGTAACTGACGGAGACTCCTCCCGCTCTTGTCTTCCATTGGCCGTGACTGCCAGACCAGGGCCTCTGATTGGTTAGATTTGCGAGCTAGTGCCTGCAATGTATTCCTGCATTTTATTTCAGACCATCATGCATTGCTCCTTAGACGCTTCGTTGGTCTCCATAGCAACAAACTGTGAATTTTCCAGAAGAAAGGCGGGGAAAGGCAGTGGATGCGTTCCTCGGGTGCTCTGTAAAGGGAACTTTATATTGTGTTCAGCCATTTTGAGCGCGATTTTAAATCACAGGGAGCCACATGCGATCTTATAACTTAATCACTGAAGTGGAGAAAAAATTCCATCAGTGATGAATCAGTTTTATTTAGTTTAATTCATTTTTGGCAAAGACGGACATTTAATTAAAGTTTATTTAACTAGCGCTTTTCATTCATTGTTTCATAGCAGCGGGGCAATTTTTAACTATAGTTTAGAATGGATTACATGAAGTTACACAGAGTTAATCACATTTAATTCCATTGTATTATGAAAATAAGATGGAGTACATGGAGGTATTTAAATGTATTATTAATAGAATAATGTGTAATACTTCAATACCAAAACTATAGCTTTACTTTTTGTCCAGAAATAGAGTGCATGGAGGTATACAAAGTAGTTTGAAGGCAATTGCAATATGCCATAAATCAAGATGTTAAAGCAGAGTTTCTCAAAGTGTGGGGTGGGTCCCACTGTGGGGAATAGGAACATTACAAGTAAACTTGTAAACAAAGTCTTATTTCATGCAAAGTGATAATACATTTGAACGTTATTTTCTCTATTGAAAGTGTTTAATGCTTTTATGTTTTAAAATATGATGTGATTAAATAAATTTCAACCGTTAATCGGGAGTAGTCCACTTTATAGATGGGGCCCATTGACTTACCATAGTATTTTTTTTCCTACTATAAAAAGTCAATGGACCCCATCTTTAAAGTGGACTACTCCTTTAAAGCCTAGATGATTACCATTTTGTTGGGGGGACAGGTGGGGCTTGGAACCCTTCCCTAACTCCAATGTGGGGACTGGCAAAACGGTTTAAGAAACACTGTGTTAAAGGGATAGTTCACCCGAAAATTAAAATTCTGTTATCATTTTCTCATCCTCATGTTGTTCTAAACCTGTATGAAATAATTTTTTCTGATGAACACAAAAGAAGATATTTTTATAAATAATGGTAAGCACACAGCTGCTGTGTCCACTGACTTCCATAGCAAAACAGATATTATGGAAGTATTGTGATAAATGATGAAGAATATTTTTTTGATAAATGATGATAAGCATACCGTTAAAGGGACACTCCACTTTTTTGAAAATAAACTAATTTTCCAGCTCCCCTAGAGTTAAACATTTGATTTTTACAGTTTTGGAATCCATTCAGCCGATCTCTGGGTCTGGCGCTACCACTTTTAGCATAGCTTAGAATAATCCATTGAATCTGATTAGACCATTAGCATCACGCTAAAAAATAACCAAGAGTTTCGATATTTTTCCTATTTAAAACTTGCCTCTTCTGTAGTTAATTTGCGTACTAAAACTGATGGAAAATTAAAAGTTGAAAAAATTAAAACTATATAAAGTTCTTTCTATAGTTCCTAGCCATATCTGCCTAGAAAATCGCAACTTTTAATTTTCCGTCAGTTAGTACACGATGTAACTACAGAAGAGTCAAGTTTTAAATAGGAAAAATTTCGTTGGTTATTTTTTAGCGCGATGCTAATGGTCTAATCAGATTCAATGGATTATGCTAAGCTATGCTAAAAGTGGTAGCACCAGACCCAAAGATCGGCTGAATAGATTCCAAAACGGTAAAAATCAAATGTTTAACTCTAGGGAAGCTGGAAAATGAGCATTTTTCAAAATAAAGTGGAGTGCCCTTTTAATGGTACCCATTGAATTCCATCATATTTGTTTTTTCCTACTATGGAAGTCAGTGGTTACAATCAGATGTGTGCTTACCATCATTTATCAAAATATCTTCTTTAGTGTTCATCAGAAAAAAGAAAATCATACAGATTTACAACAAAATTAGGATTAGAAAATGAGGATAGAGTTTTCATTTTTGGGTGAAATATCTTTAACACTAAATGCAATTTGAGGTGTCATATTACTTTTATATTACATTTACATTTATTTTCAGTGTATACTCTGGGTTCATTGAAAAGCAGAATGTTTGGGTGGGTCTAGAAAATATGCACACTAGCAAGTTTTAATTCTAAATATTGGGATAAGTTTCTATTAATCCACTAAATAAATAATCTCTTTAAATAATTCTAGAATCATTACTATTGTACAACAAACCAAATGGTATACATTTTTCTTCTGACATTAAAATAGTAGTCTATTAAACATGTCTTGGAAAATTCAATATAAAAACTAATTTTAGGAAAAATGTGTGGTCCTGCAAGCACATAGATTAAAATTTCCCAATTAAAACTTATACAAATTGAAACAATTAATATACAATGTGTGATTAAAATAAATTTGTATAAAAACAACAATTGGCAAAAAAAAATCTAAATAAAGATGCTTACTGTAGACAACGTTTTATCTTATTATCTGCTGTTACTTCTCAATACACCGAAACACTCATCATAATGTATTTGTCAGTGTAACTTCTCTTTATTTCTACATTTGGAACGTCATTCAGTGTAATGATAGTGAAGTGTGAATTTCTAGTACTAAAATTATGGTTTTTAAACATACAGACAAATTCTGTTTTAGGGCCATATATACATGCAGTGTGAAGAAGTTGTGACTTTTATTGTCATTACAAGGTGTCAATAAATGATGACATCAGAGAAACAGAGTTATTTGTATTTGATGTTTATAATATTTATCATAAAACATGCTTAGCCTAGTGATGCTCATAAACCAATCAGTCAATATTAAGCACATTGCTCTTTACAATCTAACCGTATATACATAATGTCTTAATAACCACTGTATGTGCCACACTTAAGCCAGCCAATCAGATCAGAGCTTGACAAATCAAGAAAGCTCTTGCCAAGTAATAGATGGGATCCCACAAATGTTGTCCAGGTATATGACAACTATAATTTTTGAGGAAAATTTGATGTTAAGCTAAAGCATTCTAATTAAATTTGTCTCTTAAATATTGTTTCCATCTCATGATGTCAGTCTCAGAGTAATATTATTATAAGAAAAATGATCTACTCAGGTCAATTTATTTTTTCTTAACAAAGACACTAAAACATTTCATACAATAATTATATCAAACTTTATTCTGACATCCATTTGGCAAACTATGGAAAATTCACTTAAAACAAAAAAAAATTCACACACTTTGATAGAATTTCATTAATGTATTAATGTGTATATACAATATATTTCGTGTGTCTGTGACTGTGTATGTGTAATGTACCCATTTCAGTTTCTAAAATATTATTTTGTTATTGTATTTCACTTTGAGGTGACACTATAGTACAAGAAAATGACAATAAACACACTTGACAACTGCATTTTACTACATTTTAATATTTCAAACAATATAATGCCTACATAAATAATGTAACTTGATAAACAGCACCACTGGGATATTTTACAAGTATCTTTTATAACATGCAAATGTTTGCCGTCTTATCTTTGAGAGAATAACATAATCTGACACATTATTTGGCTGTGCATCTCTCTAACAGCTCTCCGCAATTCAGACTTCAAATTAAAATATAACACATGATTTAAAAGAAAAACACTCAACTACTGCTATGCAGATGCCTTTATGACCTACCGTATAAAACCTCAAACTTAAATGCATATCACCTCCTGAAATGTGTCCTCTAGTTAAAACACTTGCACTTAAACAGAGTTTAAGTATGAATTTTGACTGATTTGTTACATCTCTGTAAGAGGTAGAACAGCTTTTTTACACTTCTCTTAGCATCTGTGTTTCACTCGCTTCGTTCCTTTGGCTCCCTGTACTTAAACTGGATATAGTCGAAGATGTCCTTCTCACTGTCCACCAGCAGAGGTTCTCCAGCCACACCTGTACAATAGAAAACATTAGAGAAAAACAATTTCCAAGGTACACAGACTCCTTAAGCTTTATAGCTACAGAATGCCATTATTAACATATGCTTATGGAAAATGTTTGTATAACGAATACTGTTATAGGTATACTGATAATAAAATCACACAGTGCTGGGCTCTGTGGAGACCAAAACAAGGAAACTGAATCAACAAAAAGCAGATAAAGTGCGTAACAACGATCAACGTTTCTCACCAGTCACCCCGAGGGGACGAATCGTGTACTCATTGAGAGTAAAGCCCTTTTCCAAAGCATGCGTCCTCATGTGCTTGTTGAAAATGTCACTGCCAGTGAAGTACAGCACACCACAGTAATACTGATCTTTGGGAATAAGCCTACAAGACCAGAGAGGTATAGAAATGAGGAACGTTTGGAAAAAGCATAATATGACTTACATGGAAATTATAGCGTTCAAATTATCTTTGGATGTCTTGTTTTGGCACCTATGCATGCAGTAGTGACAAATCCTTATCAACACAAACTGCAATGGCACAGTTATGATTTTAGGTGGTAATAGTTTTCAATTTAATTGAATTTTAATAAAATCACCATATACAAATACCATTATATTTACAAAGACCTCCAAGATACTTTAAAGAGTACAATGGTGCCATAAATGCCTAAATAAACTGAATAACACAGGAATATAAAATCCATGCAAACCTGATGTCAATGCGACGATGAATATTATCTTCTTTATCCTCCTCTTCTTTCTGTAGCTGACACACACCCTGAGGAAATAACATTCCTTGTTTGTTTGTTTGTGATTGACAATTTTTTCTAGTGAGATACAATTTAAGAGAAAAAGAGAGAGAGCTGACCATAAACTTGGTGTCTCCTTTAGACAGGGTGTCAGTGATGAAGTTGATGGACTCTAGATGATCCACAACATCGTGAAGAAGTTTTGGCTACAGGAAGAGAAAGACATCATATTGTGAAAACTTAAATCTTGCGATCCTTAAAACTTTTCAATTTTCTAAGTAAACAAAGTTTACCTGTTTTTCAGATTGAGATGTAAAGTTTGGGTGAGTCAGCAGTATATCAATATCACCACTCGACTCTGCTCCTAAAGATTATTAAAAACACATTCGAGTCAATTAACTTAACAAGTATTAACTGACCTCGATCTGACTCATTTAACAAATATCTTCCATCTTTAACAAAAACAAAACACACAAGGTTTATTTGTCTTTCATTAAAAGCAACAGAACGAATCCAAAGTAACATTTGCATTTTTCTAGTTAGCATTTCAGTTGAAAGAAAGTTCATGTCACACCGGTTTTACAATGACAAACATCTTGCTGAATTTCAACCATCATTCAGGTTTAATAGGCGACTGTAAATAAGCAGTTACCTCTTCTGTAGCTTCCACATATGGTGCCGATGTATTCTGGATTCAACAACTCCAGCTCCTTTATTATCAGAGACTGAAAACACAAATCATTACGGTTTTAAAACTAACAAATCTGACACATTTGATTATTGAGATCACTGAAGAAATTTCTACCTCCATCGTTTGCATTTCGGCACGAGGTATTCTCTTCTCAAATTCTTCAAAATACCTTAAATACATGGAGTAAGGCACACATTAAAAACACAAACATTACTTGAAAACAGTAATAATTATAAAACAAACGCTATGATACAAATCCACCGTGAGGTAGTTAGGCTTACTTTAATCCAATCTGCTGATGGTGGTTTAGTTTGTGTTCAATCTTCTTTAAATCTATAAACACACAGGTGAGAATTTAAACTAAAATATTACAGAAAAAACATTCGCAAACATGATCGGAAACAAACCTTCCAATGTTCTGACCCCTTCATCATAAAATTTTCGAGCTGCAGCAGGACTAAAATCAAAGAGAGAGTCAATGATTTATGCACATGATGTAATTTTATTGTTTTTTAATTAAAGACCTCAGATGCAAAACTCTCTAATGAATGTGAATGTATAATAAATTAATGAATGTATAGTAAGTGTCGAGAGCATTCGGTTAATATCATCAATATCTCAATTTTGACTGAGGTGGCGTTAAGCAGCTTTTGCATCTAAGCTCCTCAATTGTTGACTTGAAATGAAAACCGTCGTACCCGATTCCAGTCACTCTGGTTAAGAAGTTGATAGACGAGCTTGTGTCATCATTGCGAATCTATACAAGACACACAGACCAAATGAGCATGCAATTTAATTATCATGATGCATAGATATAAGACATGGAGGTCTCTATAAGACAGCATATCATTTTGATTAACATGTTAAAAAAATAATCATTAATAAAACTAAATATGCTATAACAATACCAATGCACTCGAATACCTTTTCCAGCTTCCGCAGTTTCCCCGTCGTCAAAAACTCGTCGATTTTCTCAGCAATCTTTGCACCAACTCCATCCTGATGGTAATAAAACATTTAACAATAAAATGCTGTGCTCAGATCAGTCAAATAACAAACATCAGGGTGCTCAATACTAGTAAATATAAAGCTTGTGTACCAGTTTCTTTGCTTCTGTTCCATTTTTGATCTTCTGTGGATATTTGGCGATTACAGATGCTGCTTTTCTAAACAAATAAATATATGACACAATCTATATCATAATTTTTTGTAATTTATTTCTAAAACCTCTTGTTGTTTCTATTTATAAAGTTATGAATACAAGATAAGCACATTACCTGTAAGCATTGTATTTATGAATGGCTCTGTTGACATTTCTTTCATAATTTGCCAACTCTGAAAGGAGAAAAAACTGTGTTTTAGCTAAAGCACTACTACCTCAATGGACCAGCAACAAAATCTCACAATTAAATACAATTAAGAGACACAAATCAAGAAACTTGCAAGCAAAGAAGATTATAAAGTCTATAAAATCGACACTATATATATATATATATATATATATATATATATATATATATATATATATATATATATATATATGCATTTGTAAATATAAGCATGGTGTTATATTCATACAGGATGTTACTGTAAAACAGCCTGCTTTTGTTTTGTTCTCAGATTATTGAATTGGAAACCATGTGCCTTAAAATAGTACTAATAAATAAAATAATAATAATGTCATTAATAATCTATTAAATGTCAGTTTCTCGTAGGAACAGACACTATTTCTGATCAATTTATCTTCATTCATTTGTTATTTAAAGGTCCAGCTAGCTTAGCCACATGCTAACCTAAGCTGTCACAGAACTCACCTATAAGGAAGTCTGTAATTCCTTCATTCAGAGTCTCCTGTGGCGCTTTCCGTTTACTCATGCTTGATAACAATCGTGGATTTAATATATGAAATGGTAAACGTTGTATTTTTACTTGAAAATATGCTGAGTTGACGCTCCACACAACAGGACAAAGCCTTCGAATTAGCAGCATTAGAGCCACGCAAGAACACGGGGCGGGGATTATGGACGCCCCGCCCACTGCACATACACTGACCAATCAGAGAGTGTATTACATGAGTCGTCGAGTCTTTTAAAGGTCTTTGGTTTAAAGATACAACGTTTAACAAAAAACAAAAAATGTTGATGTCATTATTGTAAGATAACAAGGGCACACATTTAAAATGCGTTAAAAATAAGAAATATTGAAAATGGTAATTTTTGGCCGTTTCTCAATTCGAATTCTGCAGGCTCCGGAGGTCGCATATCTAGGCTGCATACGTCATCAATACTGTCTTATTTCAGAATATTAAGAGTTATAAAGTTTAATATTATATTATTATTCTTTTTTATTTGTAAATTGGTATAATATGCTTATGACCTGGGAATTTAATGGTCAGTTAAATTAAATAAACCAGACTTGATGACGTAGGCAGACTGCATATGCGACCTCCACAGGCTGCAGCCTTCGGATTGAAAAACGGCCAACATTTATTTGATGTAGATAGTTGGTGTATGTACTTTTCTGTGAGGTACTTTTACTTCGAAACAGCTTATAATAAACAACATGTTTATTGTGATCTTCAAAATAAGCACCACTGTCGTTTCAGTACTGTAATACTAAAAATCATTACAAACAACACACCAAAACAATTCAAAGCTAACATTCTACTAATACCAAAATTAACAAATACATTATAAATAGTTATCTGGCTAGTACAAATGCTGCAGCTGAAAAAATCTACAAAATGACTGTATGTGATAACAGAAATACTGCAATTATGATTCATGTGGAAAATTAAAATTGTAAAAGTCGATCATTAGCCAAAGAGACCTCAGTCAGGTCTAAATGTGCATTTAATAAAAAATATTTGATTTACATCGACAATGTGCCCAAAAAGACAATCCCCTGATAAGATATTTAAATGCAGTGAAAATAAATGCAGTGAACTAACTCTCATCGAGTAATGTAGCAGGATCAATAACACAGTGCTGTGTTTATGAGTCAATTTTTACATAAACTTTGTCACGGGAAAAGATTTTGATGGCTTCCTCCACTTCAGAGAGACGCTGATCAAGTTCTGCACGTCGTGAACGAATGCTGAGTGTGTCTGCTTTTATTGGGAGAGAGACCAGTTCACTGACCAGAGACCTGTGAGCTAGAGATAGAGAGAGACTGACTGACTTGTTTGCTCCATAAAAACTAGAAAAAGATAGAACATGTTTCTGGACACTTACTCTCTTTAAGAGACTTTAGGGTTTCTTGTCTCTCTTGTTCAGACATCTGTGTGTGTCCAGCAGGAATGGAAGGATCCCGCATGTTTTTCCTTTTCTCCTCCTCCTCTTTTCTCCACTGCATCTTCCTCTGCTCCAGACTAACAAAAATAGAGTGCATGACGCAGAACTGAAACAACTTGAGATGGAAAAAAGTACTGCACATTGTTGATTTAAATAAGATTGCAGATGTTAAATCAAGGAGCCGGTTGCATAAACATAGCCGGTACATTAAGACTTTGTCTTAAGAACTGGTCCAACCAACTAACAATAAGTTAGGGCTAATCAGTCAAACTTTACGGATTAAAAATGTTTATATGCATTTTAGTTTAATTTATGCATGTATGAATTTTAGTATTATGGCAGTAAGAATCTATGGGAACCTAAAGGGAATCACAAGCAGAAGCACTCACTACTGTGGAACTTTTCCTTTCTCAGCGCTGGGTGGTGGTTTTTCTCTGAGGTCCTGTAAGGATTGAGATCGCCGTAAGGTCGTCTTCCCTGCAGCACGCGCATTGTGACTCACAAAGTCTACCGTGTGACCTCTGACCTCCATCTACACATACACAACAGTGAAGAGGAAATGATCATTGCAACAGAAAGAAACTGTTTTGTGTTCCTCAGCCTGAACAGAGAAATATTTGACGCACTTCAGAACCGGACTGTCCAACAGCGTCCGGTGCCGGTCCAGACTCTGAGCATCTGAGCTGCGGTCGAACTCCAGAATGAGCTTTCAGGAAATTCTGACATTCCGGTTTCTTGGGTGGGCTCGTCTCCTACACAATACAGAGAAACATTATGATGTGGCTTGTGCTAAAACGTTTGCTGAATGGAAAAAAAACATTTTTATTTGTCTGAATATCATTTGAAAGTAATAAACTGCTACTGCACTGAAACCATGTGAAAAATTCATTCCAAACTCACTCACTTGTAATTGGGCCATAACCCTGGAGGAGACATCCTGGTATTTTGGCGATGTCCAGAGTGCTTTAACAGGCACAGGTTTGGCATGTTCTCTCTGTGCCTCCAACTCTCGAAACCTTCTCTGAATTTCACGTAGCTTACGGACATTTTCTTTCCCAAAGTCACGTGCGACAGGTTCTGTTAAAGAGGCCATGTGATGAGATTTTTTAAGATGTAAAATAAGTCTTTGGTGTCCCCAGAGTGCGTATGTGTAGTTTTAGCTCAAAATACCCCACAGATAATTAATTATAGCATGTTAAAATTGCTACTTTGAAGGTGCAAGCAAAAATATGCCGTTTTTGGGTGTGTCCTTTAAAATGTAAATGAGCTGATGAAATGCAAACACTGATTGTAAAAATGATGGTTATGGCAATTAAGTCTGGAAAAAGTCAGAATGGACTTGATCTTACTGGGTTTGCTTGGATTGGGGATCAGTGACACTCCCTCCAGTTTCAGTAAGCTGCCCATCACTCCTCTCTGGCCTCTTTCCAGAATGTCAGCAGCATTAGCACCAATGCGGGGTCGAGGAGTGACCCGAGCGCTGTAGCACCCAGGATACAGCACAGGATCTGGAGCTAAAGGACCTTTAAGAAAAGCTGGAGACTTACAGTTCCCCTCCAGTCGACCACGAGCTTCAACAACAGACAGATCAAATGAGCAACATAAAAAAGAGAAATAAAATACCACCTTATATGACACACAAAAGTAACATCGCTGGTTTGATCTTACCTGAGGATGGGCGTTTGTAAAATTCAGGAAACAATGTAGGGTCCGGAGGTATGGGACCAGAGATCATTGAAGGCCCTTCACACATATTCTTGCTTCAGAAGATTTAAAAAAAGAAATGTAATCTATGAAAATACTAATTTTACAGACCATATAGAGCAAACAAACTATCCAAGCACATTACATTGGAAAAGGCATTTTTTATTCATCAAAGAATAAATGTCATGTTTAATTATATTTAGCATTTAAACATAAGCCATTTGATAAGTATTATCTTGTATAAATCTCAGCAAATTAAAATGTGGTCAGCAAATTATAATGGCTTATTTATAATTATTCTTACATATATTATATAGACGGAAATTTTGCTATTATGAGTCTAATGATGCTTACAACAGGTGCGTACCACATATGAAATATTTTCATATCAGATTATAGTATGATGGACTTACTTATATAATGGACATAGATTTGCACATTAATTTTTAATATTTATTAACTGATTGTGTATTTCTCCCGGCTGCATGAGCTCCTAATGTCAATAAACACCTGATGATTCAGATAATCCGCGAATCTGAATAATTCATCGCCAACTATAATCTGCTTAAAACATCAACGACAGAATATATAATGTAATTAAGTTATTCATTAAAGACTTACCTTTAATAAAATCCTTAGTTATTTGATATTTGTGCAAATACTGTGCTGTTTTTGCTCTTTCTCCAGTTACACGCAGACTGATGACGCGCTAACAACAAGCGCGCAGCATCACCATAGCAACGCATTAAAGGGACCGCAGCACATTTATCCTAAAGATCTTAGTGCAGGGAACAGAAGACATTAGTACCTTCTTGTACAATGTCACTAAATTGTTTTGTGTGAAATTAAATCTCAACATCATACAGCCACTTTACAGAAGAACCTTAACGTGTAAAAAATGCAGTCAGTTTATTTAACAGTTCAGGATAAACCAGACAATCATCATAAAACATACAAACAGTCTTTGATCAACAAGGAAACCTTTGAACAAGTCAATTTTTGGGCAACCAGTCAATTGTGTAAAAAGGCATTGTTTTGCTTTGCGGAATATTTGTAGATCTGATACGTGAGATTGGTTCGTCAAGTCAGTAATCAATCAATAAAAAAATGAAATGCATTTTTATGTTTAAAATTATAAACATATAAAAATGCATAAAAAACAAACATCAAAGACATAGAAATAGATATTGACAAGACGTAGAAGTAGAAAACGCCAGCTTATTCCTTTATCAAACCCCAAAATAGCGGACTTGAGACTTATTTACAAAGTGCTTTTTAGAGCAATAGATCATGTCACGATAATGTGACATTTGTACCCACATATAAAAAAATAAGCTGCCTATTTACACAATACTGGAAAGAAATGGAAAGCTGACAGATTGCGCATGCGCGGTTCACGTCTCCTTCACTGTGCCCTCTCGCGCTGTGCAGTGCAGAAACACGGTCACGCACATCGACACGGTAAGAAACGATATGTCTTTACTGTTATGCATGCTGTATCGATGAAAAACTGCTGCATGCATCACAACAACACATATATTAAACACTTCTTAATACAGCCTGCTTAAAATGATAGTGGATTGTTTTGTACACGCACTGTAAGATTTGAGACAGTATGTTTCTAGGGCCGCAGACACATTGGTGACACCTAAATCCTGATCGTTATTAAATAACTGATAAATCGCACGTGACCATCATTTTCCTATATTACATTTTAAACATACAATAAAGCATTACGCGTATAATCTCAGTTTTTCTCTTCACGTGTAAGAATTTTCAGCAAGGACATCTTAAACATAATACAGATGCTGTTTTCATGTTATTCTTTAACAGTTAAGTCGACTAAAGACGCATTAAACACTTGCATGTTTAACTTATATTAGTGAAAAGCCGTCTCGCCATTTTTATAATCACTGTGAAACACATAACGTTAAGGGAATTAAAGTGTGACTCGGAGAAGTGTTCCGTTATACGTTATATGGGCGTTGTGCGTGCGGCGCGCGTCAAGCTCGATGATTCGCCGAGCGTTGCGCGACCTTCTTTGTTGCGTTGTTTACTGTCCGCTGGGACACTGATTGAAATCTTAACCCTCTATTGTTACATGATGTCGCATACGAGTTAGTCGTGGTTTTTAAGGTTTATCACACATATCAATGTTACTAAAGTGATACAAATACATTTATGTAGTTTCATAACTAGATTTTGGACGTATAAACTGGTATTTGTATTACTGGTTAACATGCAGGGTGTTAAACTTGTGCCATTTCTTAATTAGTTAAGGTGTGATGTGTAACTTTATAATTTATTTGTGTATATAATAATTAATGTGGTTTAAAGCCATAGATGTAGAAGAATAAAAGGCTATTTATAAAAGGCGTTTTGTGATGCGTGCCAGTGGCTTTACATTCACACCTTTGACACACGCACGCACGCACGCACACACGCACCAACCAACCCAATCTAAAGTTTTATTGTGCTACTTAGCTGTATTAGTTATGAAGGCTTACATCAAAACAAACCAACTGCAGTTTGATTTATGCTAATTGGAATGTACAATCCAAAAACAAGATTTTTCTTAACTCGAGTTATCTTGTTTTGGAACCAAACTCTTCAAATAGTTTTTCGTGTCCGTAGCAAAACTTTCTTTTTCGTGTTACATTTCAGACATCCTAACCTAAACCCAACTTTAACCTCAACCCCAAACGACAACAATTTTAAAAAGTAGGAAATAAAGGAAAAACCAATACATGAAAAAGACATTTGTGACACGAAAAAAGCGGAAAATCCTGTCCATGAACACAAATAAAATTTTTTTTTGTAGTTATACCACGAATGCATTGAGGTAGGGTTGCACGCACACGTTACTGCAGAAGAAGAAAACTTTTACATATTAAAAAAAATCTAAGCCCAGCTGCATGCTTATTTGTATATACAGCACAAATCTGCAACCGTGTCAGTGTAAATATGCCTTGTATCACGTTTTTCTTTGTCTGTATCTGTTGGCAAACAGAATTGTCAGGTAGGTATGAATGTCTTCCTTGTTTATCTTGCAAACATCTTGGCCATTTTACTCCACATGATCATAGAGGCGTTCATTGAGTCTGTATGAGCCACTTTCTCTAATGGCCTCTGTATGTGGAGGGCTTCTGAAGGGCATTTATTTATCCTCCATCCTTAGACTGTTATTGAAGATGACTGGCTGGTTCTTTGTCGTGTTTGTGAATGATGAATAGCAGGTACAGCATGTGTCACATTAAGCCTCTTAAAGGTACAGCAGGTGATTTTCCTTCATGTATTATTACTGTATCAGCGGCTGATCCTTTATACCGGCATCAGCATCACTGATATGACTGTGAGCGGACATCATTTTACAGTGCAGTTCATTTCTTTACACGAACAAATTGCTTGCTGCACCTTTATGGAGGTTAGATGTAGATGAAAAACATTCCCATTTCGTAACGCCTCACATCACATGGGACAGCCGTGTCAGTTTGTCTTCACTATTTATAGCGTGTGTCTGGGGTATCGGGGTGGGGGTTAAGGTCACGCACTTGTGTGTATGTGTGGGATCTACAGATGCTGATTCAGCACCTGGAGATATGCCTCTTTATTAAGGGTAGATGTGAGTTTAGAGGTTGTCATGGTGATTGAAGAGACATTGGTACCCCTCTTACCCAGGACAGACCTTTGCAAAAATTTACCATGGTAACCGCAGTTTCTGCCTCCATGTCACTGTTATCACATGTTTTTTTTTAATTATTAATGACAGGGTTAGCTAATGCCAAATTTTTGCATTATTTAACAAACATTGATGAGTGATTTGTTGAGCCATGGTGAATCTTTCGAGGCCGGTACCAAGTGATGTCATTTACCATTGACGACAAATTGCAGCATGTCACATACATGTTGCGTGTGTATAATTCTGAATTATAATCCTTTAAGTGACATGTCTGAGAGAGCAAAGCAGAGTTCAAATAAGGAGAGAATGGAGAAGAAAGACACACAGGTGAAGGGAAGCAGTAAGCCCTGTGAACACTGTAAACCAAAGACCTGCGGTGAGTCAGAAAGAGAGCTAGAGAGAGATGAAATATGAATTAGCTGAAACACTCCCGTGTGTCTCTGATGTCTTGTATTAAAAGATGTTCTGGGTTTGACAAACTCAGCTGCATTCACTGTATTTGTGTATTAAAGGGAAACTATGCTAATTTTTCAGCTCCCCTAGAGTTAAATATTTGATTTTTACCATTTTGGAATCCATTCAGCTGATCTCCGGGTTTGGCGGTACCACTTTTAGCATAGCTTAGCACACTCCATTGAATCTGATTAGACCATTAGCATCTCGCTAAAAAATAACCAAAGAGTTTCAATATTTTTCCTATTTAAAACTTGACTCTTCTGTAGTTGCATTGTGTACTAAGACTGACGGAAAACGAAAAGTTGCGATTTTCTAGGCGATATAACTAGGAACTATACTCTCCTTCTGGTGTAATAATCAAGGACTTTGCTGCCGTAACCTGGCTGCAGGAGGCGCAATGATATTACACAGTGCCCAAAAATAGTCCCCTGCTACTGTAAGGCCCTGTCCCAAATGGCGCACTTCATGTGGACTTTCGGACTCATGGCCTTAAATTGCGCGTGTTCGCTTAGTCTACGAGTCCGTCCCATCTGTCATTTTTATTCTCCGAAGTGTGCTCATCAGCAGCCCCTTTGCATCCTTGATCCTTGCACTGCAGCAGGCTTCACGAACTTCACCAACCCAAAAGTCCTAGCGAAAGAGCAATTAGACGACGGAAGGGAGAAGTTCACAATGATGGGCAACTTCTCTTTCTATTTCCGGCGTGACGCTCGAGTCTTTCCCAAAATACGACTCCGGTGCACCCTCGTGGACTCGCGTCAAGGGTTCCTAAGGTCTGCACTTCATGATGTCATCAAAGTGTGGACTCTGAGGAAGTCCATAAGTCTGGAGTGTGCCATTTGGGACCGGGCCAAAGTAACAAAGGGGACTATTTTCAGGCGCTGCGTAAAATCACTACAGCCATGTTACAGCAGCAACGTCCTTGATTGTTACGCCAGAATAAGAGTATAGTTCCTAGCCATATCTGCCTAGAAAATCGCAACTTTTAATTTTCCGTCGGTCTTAATACACGATGTAACTACAAAAGAGTCAAGTCTTAAATAGGAAAAATATCGAAACTCTTTGGTTATTTTTTAGCGCGAATGAATTATGCTAAGCTATGCTAAAAGTGGTACCACCAGACCCGAAGATCGGCTGAATGGATTCAAAAACGGTAAAAATCAAATGTTTAACTCTAGGGGAGCTGGGAAATGAGCATATTTTCAAAAAAGTGAAGTGTCCCTTTAAAGTTTATGTAGTGAGGCCATGACCAGAATACACACTGTTTTTATATATGAGACATTTATGTACAGAATAAGTGATGTAAGTAAACCACAAGCTTTACATTTCTTCATTTAAACCTCCTTTAGAATGACTCTTCATGACTTTTATTGCTTGGTTGGAATTTTTACAATCTGAGAAATGTTAAACATCATGTCAGTGATGTTGACATACTGTATACTGAACCCAGAACATTTGAAGCCCCTGTTTGTGTGCGTGTGAAACACACCGTGTAGTACACGTGTGTAGTTGTGTGATCATGAAGTAACACCAACACATATGATGTTAGCAGCCTATACCTAATGCTTTCTAGCACAGAAGCTAAAAGGATTGTATTAAGCAACGACACTTCATCTTGATCTGTCATCTCTTACTAGATCTGCTGGTTTATGAATGCATCATGTGTATGACATGTTCCTAGTGTGTGTATGATTTTTTCTTTCATACTGAATCTCTCTCTTTCTCTCTCTCTCTCTCTTTCAGCAAACATGGCCGTCCCCCCAGCATATGCTGACCTGGGCAAATCCGCCAAGGATATCTTCAGCAAAGGCTATGGTGAGAGATCCCAGACACCCAAAGATCGTCCTGAGCTTATCAGCAACAACTGATAATGGTCAATTTTGTATTTAAATATTGTTAAGTAAATATTAAGCGAGTTGTTGTAATGGTAATGTTAAGACAGCAGAATCAATAGAGACCTGTATACAGATGAACGGGTAAAGGTTTTGATATGATCACAGATGTTTCTCTGTTGAGCTCTTTCCACACATACAAAGAAACACAATATTTATCACAACAATTAGCGATTTAAGCAATATCACATGATTGTTGTACTGAAAATCATTTACATACATACAAACACTCTGTTTTCTAGATAATAAAGGACAACTTTTATGCAAAATCCACTTTTAGAAGGTGTTTGGACATAAATGTGTGTTGGTAGTTTGTGAACGGTATAAAAATCCACCCCTTATTCTTAAAAAAAAAAAAAAAAACATGCTGTTTTGATTTTCTTGTTAATGTGACATCACACTGATAAAGCCCCGCCCACAGCCACTGACCGACTGTCCTGCATTACCATAGTTTCCACCCACAGTATGCCGTCCGCCATAACTAAATAGTGAGAATACAATTGGCTCAGACTCTATTCACAGGAATTATTTTTACACGAAAGTGCATATTGTTTATTTTGGTAAGGGAGTGAGGAGCTGGAGCTCATTTGCATTTAAAGGTACAGACACAAAAACAGTGCGTTTTTGCTCCCACCCAAAATGAGGCATTTTGGACATGGCTTAATAAATGGTTTGTGGGGTATTTTCAGCTGAAACTTCTCAGACATATTCTAGACATAGCCGAAACTTATATTACATTTAGTAAAAATGGGCATAATTGGTGCCCTTTAATGTTGGTTATTGAAAAGTAATGTTTGACTACATCTTAACATCATGTATATATCCAGTGGAAATTCATTTACGCCACACTTTCATATGGACCACGAAGTCTCACATAAAAACACTAAACTGTATTGTTGCTCATCTACGAGTAAAATTTAGACAGGTTTCTAACTGAATCTCTTTTTTTAGCGTTTGGAGCGATTAAACTGGACCTGAAGACCAAGTCTCAGAATGGAGTTGTGAGTTATTTTATGTTTTTTTAAGTATTATGGTAGTTGCTTAATATCAATTAAAGTACCACAGTATTACCATCTGATTTCATCACGGTACTATGGTACAACTGTAGTACTTTTGCATGTATTGAAGCTTGATCCTTTTCATGTTCATGTGAACTTGTGTGCTCTGATCTGTTTTTGGATCAGATGTGATCTTCAGGTTATGAGAATCTGTTTGTGTGATTAACACGAATCTAAATGTTTGTGTGAATCTCTTTCCTCTAACTGCACAACTGTGTCTTTCTGTCCTGCTATCTTTCTTGGACGCGGCCATCAGATGGTAAGACTGAGATTACAGATGCTGTTTGTGTGTGTGAAGACAGACAGATAATCTGAGTTAGGAAGTTTAAAGGTCCCGTTTTTCCTGTGTTTTGAAGCTTTGATTGTGTATACAGTGCACAATAAAACATGTTCATGTTTCGTGTGTTAAAAAAACGCAGTATTTTTCACACAATGTACTTATCTTTTTTCACCGGACTCAGATATTGTAACCGTAAGCGCTCAGTAGTCCAAACCGGCCATTCCCTGTAGGCTTTAAAGGGAAATTCTGTTAAAGAAAATATATTGCTTGAACTTTGAGATTTATAATTTTGCAGGTATTATTTATGCTATTACAGCAACATTATACACTAACTTTAATGTTAGTATACACTAACATTGAAAATGGGATCAGGAATAACGGGACCTTTAAGAATGACTTAAAAAGCAGGAAATTCTATTTAAATCCAAAGACTCTGTGATCCTGTCTGTCGCTTCTTGTCTTGCTGTTCCGTTCAAAAATTGTTTTTCTTTTGTTCTCGCTTGTTCTTGCTCTGGGGCCTGTCGCATTTGTTAAAGGAATTTGTTGGTGTCACCAAAAGTATTACGTAACTTATTGCAAATTTACTCAAAAGTCCAAAGACTAGCAGTGTTTGCCACCACAGTCCCAAGATCCTAACATCTAAATGAACATTAACTACATTATCATGTGTTTTCTAAAGACTGACCAGCAAATGTATGAGTGTTTTAAAGTAAGAGGTGACAAAACCTGAAGCTGGTCATAAAGTTTCATTATGGCTAACATAAAGATGTTAAAACCCTGCACATAAAACTCTTTCCCAGTCATTACCTTAACTCTTTCCCGGTCATTGACGGAGAGAAAACGCTTCCCTGCCAATGACGAGTTTTTCTAGAAATCTGTAATTACACCATTATCCACCATATATATATATTAATTAGAGGTTTTGTTCTTTTATCTGATTTATTGTATGTTTATATATTTCAAGGATTAGTCCATTTTCTTAAAAAATAAAAATTCCAGATAATTTACTTACCACCATGTCATCCAAAATGTTGATGTCTTTCTTTGTTTAGTCGAGAAGAAATTATTTGAGGAAATTTTTTGAGGAAAACATTCCAGGATTTTTCTCATTTTAATGAACTTTAACTCTTTCACCGGCAGCGTTTTAAAAAAAAATTGCCAGCCAGCGCCAGCGTTTATCATGATTTTTACCAAAGTTTAATGCCTTCCAGAAAATGTTCTTCTTTAAATATATAAACATACAATATACCAAATGAAAGAACAGACCCTCTGCTTTCAAACAAACAAAAAACCTGTTTCATCCTACCTTCAGTGGTTCTTTTGTAATCAGCTTTTGAATATGGGTAGGTTTCTGCAAAAACACCACATTTTGAGCAAAAAGCAGAGATAATTCCATTTTTGTGACGGACTTTTCATAGAGATCCCATTTAGAGCGATCTTTAAAAAAGACACGGACATGCAGCCGCTTGCCATAGGGCAATACTTCAGGGTTTAAAAAGTTGCGGAAGGGCGCAACCTGGTGGATAATAGCGGTATTGCGTAAAGACGGAAAATCTCGTCATTGGCGGGGAAGCGTTTTCTCTTAATTGACGAGATATCTCGTCAATGGCGGTGAAAGAGTTAATGGACCCCAACACTTAACGGTTTTAATGCAGTTTAAAATTGCAGTTTCAAAGGACTCTAAACAATCCCAAACGAGGCATAAGGGTCTTATCTAGCGAAACAATTGTCATTTTCGGCAAGAAAAATAAAAAATATGCACTTTTAATTCACAACTTCTCTTCCTCCGTCTGTGTGACGAGCCAGCACGACCTCACGTAATTGCATAATGACGTTGAAAGGTCACGTGTTACATATATGAAATGCACATTTGCGGACAATTTTAAACAATAAAATGAGACAAAGACACTTATTATTATCATTCGACATACAACAATGTCGGAACAGTCGTCTTTCTCCACACATATAAACACTGGGGCATAGTTTCGATATGTCATCCTTGACAATCGTTTCGCTAGATAAGACCCTTATGCCTCGTTTGGGATCATTTTGAGTCCTTTGAAACTACAATTTGAAACTGCATTAAAACTGTTAAGTATTGGGGTCTATTAAAGGCCATTAAAATGAGAAAAATCCTGGAATGTTTTCCTCAAAAAACATAATTTCTTCTCGACTGAACAAAGAAAGACATCAAAATTTTTGATGACATGGTGGTGAGTAACAAGAACATTTTCTGAAAGGCATTAAACTTTTGTGAAATTCATAAAAAATACCAGCGCTGGCTGGCAACTTTTTAAAAAATGCTGACGGGGAAAGAGTTAAAGGGATAGTTCACCCAAAAATGAAAATACTGTTATCATTTACTCACCCTCATGTTGTTGTAAACCTGTATGAGTTTCTTTGTTTCGTCTGTATGAGTGAACTATACCTTTAAGTCATTTAAATATGATTTACTGTGAACCCACATTCCAGCTTAAAGTCAACATGAAACAGGATATTTAAGAAGAATAAAAATCTTCTCTGATCTTACGGCTTCATTGTGAAACTTCCTCTCTTGAGATCGTGTTTTCTTCTTTCATTTCCTCCTCAGGAGTTCTCCACTGGTGGC
Source organism: Paramisgurnus dabryanus (assembly GCF_030506205.2). NCBI lineage: Eukaryota > Metazoa > Chordata > Actinopteri > Cypriniformes > Cobitidae > Paramisgurnus > Paramisgurnus dabryanus. The sequence continues at coordinate 5,795,180 of NC_133347.1, forward strand.
TCCAGTAATACAGATACTGGAAAAGCGGCTGGAAATCTGGAGACCAAGTACAAAGTGCAGGAGCTGGGCTTGAGTTTGAACCAGAAGTGGAACACAGACAACGTTCTGACCTCCGAAGTGACTTTGGAAGATCAGGTGAGTCCAGGTCATCTTCATCACATATTAGCAGATTTTGTGAATGGTTCATGGATGTGTTATTGAGCTGTCGTGTTTCTGTGCAGCTGGCCAAGGGTTTGAAGCTGGGCCTGGACACTTCTTTCGTGCCCAACACCGGGTAAGACATCCTCAAATCATGACTCTGCTTTCCCACTTATTCAATATGTTCCCAGTAAATATATTCTCATTCTAACCCTTTCTCTTTCCCTGTGTTATGTTTAGGAAGAAGGGCGCTAAGCTGAAGACGGGTTATAAACGTGACTACATGAACGTGGGCTGTGATTTAGATTTTGACCTTTCCGGACCCACGATCCACGCCGCAGCAGTTCTGGGTTATGAAGGCTGGTTGGCTGGTTATCAGATGGCTTTTGATACGGCCAAATCCAGACTCGCCCAGAACAACTTTGCTTTGGGCTACAAGGCAGGAGATTTCCAACTACATACTAATGTGTAAGAAATTACCAGGAGCCAAACAACTATTTAGTCATCATTTTAAACAAGTGGTAGGGTGAATTTCTTCACGGCCCCCACAAAGAAAAATCATGACACAATCTCAAATTTACAATTTGAATTAAACAAAACATTAAATTATACAATGTTGTGCTGTTGGTTAGTAGCCTTATTTTTTTGTCGTTTAATTTCACAAAAATTATAATAAATTAATGTGTTTTATAAAAATGCCCCCCCCCCCCCCCCCGGCAACATCTTGCGCCTGCCTCCCAGTTTGGGAACCACTGTCTTAAACTATCGGTGTAGATTAATGTAAACTTTATAACATTTTGCCAAATTGTAAGTGTAAGGAAATAGTCAGAAAGCAAATCAGAGATGTATGATGATGTAAATCCCCCACAATCCATTGCATCACTCAGCTTCAGCTTAAAATCATTGGGTTATTGCAAACCATTGCGGTATGTATGCTTGCGATATTGCTATGGTTTCAATATCTATATTAAGGCCCCGCACCTTTGACTATATGTAAAGTATTAAAATCTGTTATTGCAAACCACAGCGATGCCCCCCCCATAAATTAGCTATTTATTTTGCGGCACTACACTTTAACTATACGTAACTTTTTTTTTACGTAACTTTAACTATACGGAACATTGCGATCCCCCCTCCAGTATTGCTATAATTTTTACTATACAAAACCTTTCAAAGTATTAAAATCATTCTGTTATTGCAAACCACGGCAATGGTTTTTCCCGACAATGTTTTCCCCCCGATATTGCAATAATTTAACTAAATATATTGCGGTTCTGCACTTTTAACTATATGTCGCTTTTTGGAGTATTAAAATCATTGGATTATTGCAAACCGTTGCGATATTAATGTTTGCGATATTGCTATGGTTTAAATATCTATATTACGGCCCCACACCGTAATATAACATGTACGTTTTCAAATTATTAAAATCAATCTGTTATCGCAAACCACGTGATGTTTTTTTTCCGATTTTGCAATCATTTTGCTATTTGTTTTGCGGTTCTGCACTTTTAACTATACGTAACTTTTTGAGGTATAAAAATGATTCAGTTATTGCAAACCGCTGCAGTATTTTTCACCCCCGATATCGCTATAATTTTAATATCTATATTCTATATCTATATTACAGCCCTGCATGTTTGACTATACGTAACTTTTTTAAGTATTAAAATTGATTTCAACGCTTACATTGTGGCCCTGCACTTTTGGCTATGCGTAGCTTTTCAAGTTATTAAAATAATTGGGTTATTGAAAACCATTGCGATATCCCCCCCCCCCCCCCTCCCCCCTATAGTATTGCTAAAATTTTTATATCTATATTATGCCCCTGCATCTTTGACTATATGTAACTTTTTGAAGTATTAAAATCATTCTGTTATTTTAAACCATTATAATATGTTCTCTGCGATATTGCGGTAATTTCACCGGTTGTATGCGGCCCTGCAGTTTTGACTATGTGTAACTTTTGCGATATAAAACAGTTTGTTGTTATTGCGAACTATTGCAGTGCATGGGGGTTGCGGTATTGCGATACCTTGCACATGCACTATGTGTTAAATGTTTTTTTAATTATTAAAATAATTCATTATTGCGTTAAAAAAAACATTGCGAAATGTGAGTTGCGATGATTTTCGGTACCTAGATTGCGGCTTAAAGTATTAAAATCATTTGGTTATCGCAAATCATTGCGAGTTTTAGGGAGTGCAATATTGTGATACTTTCAGTATATATTTATAAAACATTTTCGGTCATTTACAGTGAAGTTGTTCTTGTGTTTTTGCAGTAATGATGGGACAGAGTTTGGTGGCTCAATCTATCAGAAGGTAAACAGCCAGTTGGAAACCGCCGTGAATCTGGCATGGACCGCAGGCAGCAACAACACGCGTTTTGGCATCGCTGCTAAATACCAGCTGGACAAAGATTCGTCCGTCTCTGTAAGTCTCAAAACTTCACACACATCAGATGTGCTTTGTGCTTTTATGTTTTCTCATTGAAGAAGCTTTTGGACCTCATTGTGTTTCTCTGCAGGCCAAAGTAAACAATGCTAGTCTGGTTGGAGTAGGTTACACGCAGACCCTGCGGCCAGGTAAGCAAAGTTTCTCTATAACTGGATTACTTTATCAGCTAACTTAGTGACTAAAGATTAACACCGTGTCTCTCTGTAGGTGTGAAACTCACTCTGTCTGCTCTGATCGATGGTAAAAACTTTAACGCCGGTGGGCACAAGGTGGGCATGGGCTTCGAGCTTGATGTGTAAAGATGAAGATGAGAGGCAGAGAAGACGACAGAAAGCTAACAGCACGAATTTAGCATTAGCAAAATTTCCCCCATAATTCCTCCAGACCCTAAAATTAAAAACCTTGTAGCCCCCGTCGAGTGAGAAATGGTTCTGGCTACACTAATCTGCCCAAACAGCATCTGTTCTATGTGTAACATCACCATGACAACAAATCTCTCTGCATCTTCAGTGGAGTCTGTACTGAGTTATTAATGATGCGTGTAGGTTTTAAAATTACATATCATTTGTTTGTAATGGACATCTGTATCTGTAAGCGTTATCTTTAATATCCAGATTATGCTGTTGTTTCAGTTAAGGTTGGAAACAAAGTTCACATTTAATGAGAAATAAGAAAGACGCCTCTGAATATCACTCAACGTTACTCCACTTTCATTCTTTATGATGTTCATTGCCAAACATACCGTATTGTTTTATTATTTAAGTTTCTTATCTATGTTTTGTGTAGTGGAGATATTGGACCGTTCACAACCTTCTCTGCAGTTTTATTTCTTCACAGAACGTCTTGGTTTATGTTACAAATGGAGAAGTAGAAGTCTGTGTGTTGTGGAACTAAATAAAGAAGATTGTTGACGAAATGAGTCTCTATCTTTCTCGTCTTTCAAACATAGCAAACACTCATCTGGTACTTAAACAAATGTATGTTTTGAATTACACAAGACATAAACATTTTACTCGAAAATACCGGATATGTTTTTATCCTTTCTTTGTCAAAATACAAAGGCGTTGTTATCCCACAGTGAAAACGGATGTACACAAACTTAACAGTTTCTAGTAAAAACAAATAATTCTTAATAAACCCGTACTGTACACATTTCATGAGATCACGTCTTCATAAAGTCGTGATTTACAGTTCAGGAGTCTCAATTTTAAAACTGTACGTAGGACTGTTACTAAAAGCCTACATACGCACAAAAGCCAAAAATGGCATACGGCAAAATATATTACAACTTATAAAACAAAGCAATGTTCCCTTTACAAGTCACAGATCACCTGCAAGTATGCGTACATTAATCATCCTCAGATCCCACCCTGCAAAACCATTTTCCCATCAAGTTTGTTTTTTTTATAGATCACAACCTTTGCGTGTTGTACGCACGTTTTGAGCCCCGTTTTGTGCGTATGCACGTTTTATAAATGAGACCCCAGGACCTGCAGAGTAATGGAAAATAACTTTGAACTGTTTCTGGTTGTGTGAAATAATTGCACTGCAAAAAATTATTTTCAAGAAAAAAAATTCTTAGTATTTGTGTCTTGTTTTCAGTAAAAATATCTAAAAATTCTTAAATTAAGATGCTTTTTCTTGATGAACAAAACAAGAAAATAAGTCTTAAATATATCAAATTTAAGTGATTTTGTGCATAAAACAAGCCAAAAATCTGCCAATGGGGTGAGCAAAAAAATCTTGAACATTTTCCTTAAAGACTTAATTCAAGAAAAATGTAAGAAAAATTTGCTTACCCCATTGGCAGATTTTTTTTGCTTGTTTTATGCACAAAATCACTTAAAATTGATTTTTTTGATATAAAAACTAGACTTATTTTCTTGGGTTGTTTTAATTTATTAATTTATTTGAGAATTTTTTGATATTTTTACTGAAAATTTTTTTTTCTTGAAAATCATTTTTTGCAGTGTGATATTGTAAATTCTTCTCAAACTTTCAACACTAAAAACAAGTAGCCCAAGTTTACTTTAAAAAGATTCAAGATCGTCTTAGTCTGCTCTGAACAGTTTAAGCAATTTACATGCATGCATTTATCAGACGCTTTTATCCAAAGTGACTTACAGTACATTTAAGGTATACATTTGGTCAGTATGTGTGTATTCCCTGGGATTCAAACCTATGACCTTTGAGCTGCAGGAACAGATGAATCTGTCACATAACCTGACATCAAACACACAGCTTATGTGTGGGAGCAGCTGCTCATTTCACATTACAGAAGAGCGCAGGATGAAAATTATCATTAAAAAATACTTATTAAAATAAGTGGACTTTAGGGAACAATAAAATGGAAGTGTAGGATAAAATCCTTCAGGACATGAAACAAGTTTGTGTTCATCACTCCCTGCAGTATCGCGTTTTCTCCAGCTGGTGTCAGTAGAGCATTGTGTGTATGTGACGTTCTCTTAAGCCAGATCTTGTCCTCCATTCAACCACTTCCACTCTCTTAACATCTGACGGTGAATTAAAGATAGACAAATATCAATAACATTCTGTATATAATCACTGATGGGTGATTTTCACGAAATCCAGATTAAGAAGGTGTCCAGCATCAGATTTTTTTCTAAAAGCCCTTGAAGCCATTTTTTTGCGCAATATAAGATTAAGGTCTGAACTTACTATAACCATTATTTTTAGAGGATTTAAAAAATATTTCCTATAGAATTATTTACATTTTTTGGATTATCATTATAAAAAATTATCATTACAGCAACATGATATTACATTAAATATATGCATTTACCAACTCATGTTTCGGTAATGAGAACTAAAATGTTGTCTAGGTACTAAAACAAACAAAATTTCAACTTTTATCTGGAGATAAAAATAAGAACTGCTTACCAGTCAATTATGTCCCATCCAACAATTTTTTTTTTGAAAATGTTAGTTCTTTGAGGGCTTAAACAATGATTGAAAATTGTTGCGGAGGATGAGAAAATTGGTCTTGGACACATTTATATTCCTTATTATTGTCTCTACATTTACCATTGATCACCAAATACCACATGTTTCTTTACTGTAAATGTTTATAGTATAACATGCACTGAAGCTTTTTATTTTTTAGATTTTTTTATTATAAATATTTCCATGTCAAAGAACCCAAATCCAGTCATGGACATGTTGTGGTAATGAAAATTTTCCCCTTAAATGTGGAAAAAAACAACAAAATTGGTTTGTATGATGTCATTTGAAATCATGTGCAAAATAGTACATAAAGAGATGTTTGTAACTGTATGCTTCTTATTTTGATAGCATTTACTTTTATTATCAAAATGTTTCATGACACCTCATAAGTCTAATTTCGTGAGAATCCCCCTGATGTGTCTCTCGTGTCTGTGTGTTTGTTACCTGCATGCTGCTCTCCGTCTCCTGTATGGTTTCTTGTACTAAACTCTGCAGACGATTCTCAAACGACTTACTTTCCTCAATCACAATGTGAGAGTCATCTCTGTAGACACACAAACACGCACGCATGTGATGGAAACATGCAAATACATGCAAAGTCATAAGCTGTATCCTTATATGCAGTGACTCACAATCAAAATATTGTGCATGTAAAAAGTATTTTGTGAAACTTTATAAACCAAAAGATAACAACAGATTTTAATAACAAATTAAAATGAGTGTAAATGTGATGATTTGACTCACATCTGAGGCAGACTGCCCAGACTGCTGGGATGTGAAGGTCTGTGAGGTAACAGAGGACCTGGTGGAGTTCGACCATCATCTGGACTTCCACTCACTGGACTTCGAACTTTACTCTATACAACACACATACATACATACATACAATACACTTAAATACTGCACACTACACATTATATATTATCTGCTATTTTCAATAAACAGTATGCATTTTTTCAAACCATATTGCTGTAGATTTATTATCACATGACTTAACTAGCAGAGGTGTAAAGTACTCAAGTATTCTTTTTGACTGAAAAAAGAAAGACATCTTGGATGACATGGGGGTGAGTAAAAAGACATTTTCTTATGAAAGTGAACTACTCCTTGAGTAAAAATTTAAATACTTGGGAGTTTTTTACACCTCTGGATACATTATCTTGTGCTCTGTTGTATACTGCAAATGTTGGTGTATGTATGTGCGTCTTACACAGGCCACTTTGAGAAGATTCCACAGTTCTTTCTGTCTTTTCTCCTGCAAGTGAAGAAGTTGAGTTTCATTTTCAGCCATCGCGCTCACCATCCCCTCCACACGAGGCAACAGCTCCAGAACTCTCTGACGGCACACCATCGTCTTACTGCATCCAAACACATAACCAAAGACATGAACATGAGCTCTGTACTAAAACCTAGTAAGTTGACTACCAAGATAGCATTTAATATGCGATTTTGTGAGGATGAAACAAACCTCAAGTGCGTGTAAAAGTCCCGTAACTTCCTCTCATAGAACTGCACTGCTTGGACGACCAGTCTGATGACCTCCTGACAATCACCCACACAACGCTGATCTGGAAACAGACGTATGGGAGATCGTGTCAGACCACAGTCAAATCCGAAGATTGTAGATCTGGAGTTTGTCTCTTACCTCTGGGCTTCTCTCTTAGTTTCCGAAACAAATCCATCGCTTTCACCTCACTACACAACACAAAAAAGGTGAGTGTTTGTGTTAATAAATGTAACAAAATAACATTTGGTTGACAAATGATTACTCATTTCAACTTCTAGATAAGACAATGTGTTGAAAGTATGCTTATGTGAATGGTTATAGTGTGTGTTTACAGTGTCTCTAAAGCCTCTCCACTTCTCCACGGCTGTCTCTGAATATCCACTATATCGGTCTGTAACGTCATCATCTCCTCTTCCAACTTATTCACATCTTCTGTCTGAAACACACAAACACACACAATAAAACACTGTGACTGTCATTGCACATCACACACATACACAAACACTTTTACCTGTCCACAGTTGAGAGCCGTTTGTTCCATTTCACGCCAGACGCTCAGTAGTTTTTCTGACGCTAGGACAACAACACATCAAATCAGCATTCAGTCATTCATATTATGCCCATTATAACAAGATGTATTAATATAAGTCTCAGGTGTGCATTTATTGTCTGTTAAGTTTACCCCACAGATCATTTATTATAGCATGTCCAAAATACCCCTATTTTTTATGTGTGTGTACCTTTAAATGCAAATGAGCTACAGCTTTTCACTCCCTTAACAACAGACAGTGAGCGCTTTTGTTAAAAAATAGATCTGATAATCTGAGAAAAAAGTATCTCACTATTGAGCACTACAAAAAATGACTTTTTACTTAGTATTTTTGGCTTGTTTTTAGTAAAAAAAAAAAAATCTTTAATTAATATGTATTTTCTTGATGAGCAAAATTACTTAGGAATATAAGTCTAGTTTTTAGACAAAAAATATAAACTAAGTAAATTAGTGCTTAAAACAAGCAAAAAAAAAAAAAAAATCTACCAATGGAATAAGAAAAAAATCTTGAAAAAAGTTTTCTTTTTCATACACTGCAAAAAAAAAAAAAAATCTTAGTATTTCTGTCTTGTTTTCAGTACAAATATCAAAAAATTCTTGAATTAAGATGCTTTTTCTTGATGAGCAAAACGACCCAAGAAAATACATCTAGTTTTTAGACCAAAAATATCAAATTTAAGTGATTTTGTGCATAAAACAAGCAAAAAATCTGCCAATGGGGTAAGCAAATTTTTCTTGAATTTAATGTTTAAGAAAAAAGTTCAAGATTTTTTTGCTTACCCCATTGGCAGATTGTTTTGCTTGTTTTATGCACAAAGTCAATTAAATTTGATATTTTTGGTCTAAAAACTAGACTTATTTTCTTGGGTCGTTTTGCTCATCAAGAAAAAGCATCTTCATTTAAGATTTTTTTTATATTTCTACTGAAAACAAGAAAATCATTCTTGAAAATACTTTTTTGCAGTGTAAACAACAATTCAAACAAAATGTTCAAACAATTTTTTCTTATTCCATTGGCAGATTTTAATGCTTGTTTTAAGCACAAATTCGCTTAAATTGTATATTTTTTGTCTAAAAACTAGACTTATTTTCTTAGGTCATTTTGCTCATCAAGAAAAAGCATCTTAATTTAAGAATTTTAGATATTTTTACTGAAAACAAGACAAAAATACTAAGTAAGAAAGTCATTTGTTGCAGTGAGATATGTCAGACAGCGTACGACTCGCTGAGGGTAAAACTATGGTTATGCAGGATTGTAGGTCAGTGGCCGTGGGCAGGGCTTTATCAGTGTGATGTCACATTAACAAGATAATCAAAACAGCATGTCTAATGACACTGCATTGATTTAATAAGGATTAAAAAATAAGTAGAGGGATTATTTTCATTCACTGCAAAAAAATGTTTTTAAGAAAAAAATTCTTAATATTTTTGTCTTGTTTTCAGTAAAAATATCAAAAAATTCTTAAATTAAGATGCTTTTTCTTGATGAGCAGAACAACCCAAGAAAATAAGTCCAAAAATATCAAATTTAAGTGATTTTGTTCATAAAACAAGCAAAAAAAAATCTCAAAATCTCTTTTTCTCAAACACTAAATTCACTATCGTGTATTGGCGATCTCATATGCTGACGATATGACAATCTCAAAATGGGGCATATCGCTCAACGAACACTTCCAACACTCATTTATGTCCAAACACCTTGTAAAAGTGGATTGCATAATACGTGCCCTTTAAAGCACATTTACTATGTGATGAATGAACTATAATGATAAAGGCAGTGATTTTCAAAATCTTTAAATGTTCGTCATTGCATACGGCTTCCAACTGTTTTAAATGCCGTACACTAGTACGTCATTCTCCAGAGCATGTGCGCGTGTTTTATGTCAGTACCGATCCCAGAAGCTCTCTGTTCCTGGTATTTGTCAATGTCAATGTGCAGGCTGGTGGTGAAGAACTCCAACGTGGCTTTAAGTCTCTGATGCATTGACACCATCTCATTCTTCTGCTTTGACAACGTTCCATTGTGTCTGAGAAGACTCATTCTGCGAACAGAGAGAATGAATGAACGAGACAGAAATCAGAAGGCCACTTTCACTCCCCCTTGTACGTCAATCTTGTTCACCCATAGCTCACAATCACCAAACTTGTGGTGCAGTTAAAGAAATAGTTCAGCCAAAAATTTAAATAACCCCATAATTTACTCGCCCTCAAGCAATCCTCGATGTATATGATTATATTTTTCAGACAAACACAATCTGAGTTATATTAGAAAATGTCCTGGCTGTTTTAAGCTTTATAATGGTAGTGAATGGTGCTTCTGATTTGAATCCCAATAAAGTCCATTAATACTTCACAGAAGTAATTCACACGGCTCTAGGGGATTAATAAAGGCCTTCTGAGGGCAACCAATGCCATTTTGTAAGACAAATATCAATATTTTAAACATTACACACTAAAATAACTAGCTTCCGTAACGCAAGTTCACAAGAGAGTCTGTTTCCAGCATATGACGTAGGATGTAGAGTCTTGTCTTTCTTGTCTCATCTCCAAAACGTCTTGTACACTACGTCCTACTCTGGAAAAGCACGCTGTCGTGAACGCGCAAGTTTTAATATATACTTTTCTTACCAAATTGATTGTCGAAGGCCTTTATTAACCCCTGAATGTGGATGTCATGTGAAGGATGGATGGACTTTTTTGGGCTTTAAATCAGAAGCACCATTTACTACCATATCCTACTACCACTGTCCTATCAGCAGTAAAAGTGAACTCTAATCAATTCATCATTGTTTAACAGCGCCATCAAGCTGCCGTTGTGTTGTTTAGCGACCTCTACTGGTGAAAATTACATATTGTGCCTTTGGCTCATCCTAAGACTGTGTTCACACCAGAAGCGGCAAAAACGCGCTATTCCTGCGTAGTTGGATGCTTGAACATTTATGCTACGTACACACCAAATGCTTAGCATCGCTTTGCTTGCTCTAGATTACTCGCGGGATAAAATTTTGTGTCATGCAAATTTTTGCTTGAGTTGAATATTTTCAACTTCCGCTAAGGCGTGTTTGAGGCGTATAGCGCGTGTTTTCGCGGCAATCGCGCCGCCCAATTCGCATCGCCCCGCGCGAGGACGCCTCTGATCATGTCTTTGTATGTAATCTAATAGTTGAACTCGCGTTTGGTGTGTATGCCCTATTAGAGTGTACTCGCTTCATTCACGCGTGAAATTCTAGTCATTCGAGACATTCACACGTAAATCCGCATCATGGGAGGGGCTTATATAGCTCAAATTAACTAAACTTATCAGATTGTTCGACCTCCTCACTCACTTTCTTCCAAACAAGATCCTTTTAATTCCTGTAAAAGTACGAAGATGTCTCGTGTAGCAATGATCCGCTCGCTTCCTGGAATTACGTCACTGCTAGAGCAAGCTCCTGATTGGTTAACGCTGCGCGATAAATCCGACAAAGTTCAGATTTTTCAACTTGCACGGATCACACAACAACGCTCAATTCACGCTGAAGGCACCATTTGCCATTAGCAGGGTGTCTATTCGCATTTTTGCATTGACTTAACATGTAAAGGGCGATTTATAGTCGTGCGTAGGTCCTACGGCGTAGCAGCGATGGCATAGGTTCCGCGTCGGTTTTCATTTATACTTGTGCGTCGCCGTCCCCGTCGACGTGCAAACACACGCGAAACCGCTGGTTGGCAGTAATCACGCGTGTAACCACAGTAGCAGCAGAAGTCGTCAGAGAAGAAGAAGCTAAGCAAGTTAACCCACAAACGAGGAAGAAATAGCAACTTGTTGTGTATAATTTGAGAAGACCAGCAATGATGGAAGTAAATAAACAGCGACTTATGTTGCACTTTGAGTTACATCACTCCTCAACTTGGCTCATCTTTGTTTTCACCGTCTCAACCGGAAATACCTATGACGCAGTTTTTTTACCTGACGGGAGGGGTTCTGGTGGACCAATCACAGAGCTTGCGGTCCGCGTAGAGCCGACGCGCTGTTAGGAATTTTGTGAGGTGCGCGTCAGGCTACGCAGAGCTACGCACAGGCTACGGATAGCCTACGCCGTAGCTACGGCGTAGCACCTACGCACGACTATAAATCGCCCTTAAATCCCTCGCGCTTGCCGCCTCTTAAGCGTCTGGTGTGAACGCACCATAAAGCACAGGGTGAAATACTCTGTAATGTCTTACATGGCCACTTTCTGTCCCTGTTGAAGTCTCTGCCAGTCTTCTTTAAGGGAGCGTATGGCGTGCCAGGCTTGACCACATGTGCGTCTCTGAGGGCCGTATGCCAATGGGCGCTTGGGGTCGTTCTCTAAATCACACAAGACATCAGTTTAAAAACCACAGGATGCAGCAGTGTTGAAGGGATAGTTCACCCAAAAATGAAAATTCTCACACTCCTGTATACATTTCTTTGTTCTGATAAACACAAAAGACGATATTTTGATAAATGTTTGTAACCAAACCGTTCGTGGACCCCTTTCACTTCCATAGTATTCTTTTTTTCCTACTTTGGAAAAGTGAATGGGGTCCACAAATGTTTTGGTTACAAACATTTCTCAAAATATCTTTCTTTGTGTTCAACAGATTTGTAACAACATGAGAGTGAGTAAATGATGACAGAATTTTAATTTTTGGGTGAACTATCCCTTTAAAGTTCAGTTATGTGCTAAAAAAAGGATCATGATCAAAAGTCACACTTACGAACAAACCGAACGTTTTCAGGCAGGACTCTGGGTGTGAAGTGCGGCTCGTAGCTGCAGCAGGAACGATCAAACAGGAAAACCAGCGGCTCTTCGGCACGTCGCGTGTCTAACAGCTGAGACACGCAACACAAACCGGTCACATACATTAAAACGTTCATCTTCTTTAGTGTATCGAAGACGCTTGAACTTACGCTGTAATCGATCGCACACTGCATGACGCTATTGTGCGGTTCCAGGGCGAGTCCGGCCTCCAGGAGAAGCTCCTGATTGGCTGGCAGAATGTGAGTGTCCTGTGCGATTCGCTCTTGCAGGGATGCCACATCCTCGTCCGGCTGCACGGTGTATGAGAATATTTCTGCAGAGGTCATGTTCAACACGTGCACCAGCTGAAGAGACAGACACAGGCGTAGATCAGATCATCTCTTCTGACGCTCAAGGTTGCTCAAGGTTCTCTGTGACTTACCTTCAGATTCAAAATGCGGTTCAATTCATCAAAGCAGAAACAAGTTGCCTTCGGAGAGTCTTTGGTGCCCTCTTGAGCGTCTTTACTGTCGTCCTCCGTATCTTTTACAGCTTCAGGAATTTCTCTCCTCAGTTGCCTCAGATCTTTGCCTCTCTCTTTAGAAGACCATCTCAGCATCATTTGCAACCAGCGCTCTAGTTCACCAGCTAACAGTCTGAAACACATTTGAACACAGATGTTATAATACAGATGTGTAATTTTTTTTTTTAGGAAAATGTGGGCATTGTTATTTTTGAGCGCGATGCTAATGGTCTTATCATATTTAATGGATTGTGCTAAGCTATGCTAAAAGTGGTACCGCCAGACCCATGTAAATCTACTGTAGGGGAGCTGGAAAATGAGCATATTTTCAAAAAAGTGGAGTGTCCCTTTAAGACCTGTAATGATGGAGATGACAGCTCGTTTGCTCACTTGACTCACTTGTTAAGGTTGTGTGGATTAGGCAGATGCTTAGAGTACTGAACCTCTCCCATCAGGTCCTCATAAACCATAATATCCATTTCTTTTTTATTTAACATCTTTGCATGCCTGGTGAGAGAGAGAGAAAGATGAAAAGTTCAATGACCTGGACTTATTTTGCAACACACCCAGCAGTACCGGCGTCAGTCTGGATGAAATCTCAGAACCAATATTTGATACGATACTGGAGTGCAGCCAATCACAGCAAAGTGATCGCTAGACCAACAACCTGTAAAAGCAATAATATTATCTTTACCTGTTCGAACAATAAAGGTTGATGTTTTTTTATAAATGAGCTCTTGGCTTGAAGCGCAAACTGATAAAATGCTGGGACATTGAATATTTTATTGGCTTTGTACTGGTAATGTAAGGTTGACATTTTCTAGGTTAATGTAAACCAATGGTTGGGTTTGTCCATATTTTTACTCAACCATGGGTTGAAATAATCCAACATGAATGCATTAGCCTCAGGTCCTACTGACAGTAATAATTAATCATGTGCTCCTGTAAAGCTCAGTGGTAGAGCATTGTAATAGCAGCAGTGCAAAAGGTCATGGGTTCGAACCCAAGGAACAAATATACTGATAATTTTTATTGGATAAAAGCGTCTGCCAAATGCATAATGCAGTCACTCCAAAAAAACACGATTATGTGATCGCATGATTCAATGCATAATCAGCCAAAGTCCACTTATTATTGTGGGGGCAGCATTTTTTCAAATACACTGCACTTTCGCCGCATAAATTGCAGATTTCCGTGCATGATTTCATAATATATTAAAAGTCATATATATCTTAGCAGAAAGTTGAAAAATGTTGCATTTACTTCACACAACCGCAGCCATGTCCCCTGTTGCTATGGGAACGTTATGAAGTGACGTAATTAAGCGACTTAAGAACATCATTGAAAAGCTGCAAACCGCAGTTTTTTGCAAGTTCCCGCAGTTTTTGCAAGTTCCTGCCATTTTACTGCATAAAATTGCATAAATATACCGCATGTTTCATTGCATTTTTTAAGAAAACTTGCTGCAAGATCAAGGATTTTTGCCTGCAACAATCACAAAAAAAACTCCCCATTTTTCTGGAAGGACTGATAATGCATGTAATGTAATGACAAAAAAAAAAAACAGTATATAGCAGTACATACTTTTTAAGAAAAAAAAATCTTAGTATTGTTGTCTTGTTTTCAGTAAAAATATCAAAAAATTCTTAAATTAAGATGCTTTTTCTTTATATGCAAAATGACCTAAGAAAATAGGTTTAGTTTTTAGACCAAAAATATCAAATTTAAGTGATTTTGTGCATAAAACAAGCAAAACAATCTGGCAATGGGGTAAGCAAATTTTTCTTGAATTTGTCTTGAATTTAGTGTTAAGAAAAAAAAATTTGCTTCTTACATTTTGATTTAAGAATTTTTTTATATTTTTACTGAAAACATTGGCAGATTTTTTTGCCTGTTTTATGCACAAAATCACTTGAATTTGATATTTTTGGTCTAAAAACTAGACTTATTTTCTTGGGTTGTTTTGCTCATCAAGAAAAAGCATCTTAATTTAAAATATGTTTGATATTTTTACTGAAAACAAGACAAAATACTAAGAATTTTTTTTCTTAAAAATCATTTTTTGCAGTGTAAAAGTGTGGCCTGTATTAATGAATTGTCATTACATTACATGCATTATCAGTCCTTCCAGAAAAATGGGGAGTTTTTTTTTGTGATTGTTGCAGGCAAAAATCCTTGATCTTGCAGCACGTTTTCTTAAAAAAATCCAATGAAACATGCGGTATATTTATGTAATTTTATGCAGTGAAATTGCAGGAACTTGCAAAAACTGCGGGAACTTGCAGAAACTGCGGTTTGCAGCTTTTCAATGATGTTCATGTCGCTTAATAACGTTCCCATAGCAACAGGGGACATGGCTGCGGTTGTGTGAAGTAAATTCAACATTTTTCAATTTTTGTTGCTAAGATATATATGACTTTTTGCTATGAAAATGCGGGGAATATGAAATCATGCATGGAAATCTGCAATTTATGCGGCGAAAGTGCAGCGTATTTGAAAAAAATGCTGCCCCCACAAAAATATGTGGACTTTGGCTGATTATGCATTGAATCATGCGATCACATAATCGGTTTTTTTTGGAGTGACTGCATTATGCATTTGGCAGACGCTTTTATCCAAAAAAAGTTATCAGTATATTTGTTCCTTGGGTTCGAACCCAAGGTGTGTTTTAAGTGAAAGTAAAGAGATAAATTGATCTGTGTTCAAGTATCACATGTAAGCACATCTGAGTGATGCGTGTATTAATGTACCATGGAACAGGTTGCCAGGTTGGTAGAAAAGGTCTGAATCCCGTGATACACTCAAACACCAGTGTCCCTAAACTCCAGTAGTCCACTGCGACCGTGTATTTCTGCTGCTCTAACAGCTCAGGGGCCTTAAGAGAGACACAGAGATAAAAACACTCGAACACCATCGAAATGAAAGAGTCTGAAGAACACTCGTATACAAACCAAATACTGCAGCGTCCCGACGAATGATGTGCAGAGACTGCTTTGATCCAGCTCTTTAGCATAACCCAGATCTATGATCTTGTGAACCAACTACAAGGAAGGACAGAGAGATCCAGCTTTAAGTCATAATCCATTACAAAATTGAAATTTTCTACGCTTTTTTGAGAGAAAAGTCTGCAGATTGTATTTAAACATGAGGCAGTGCCTACATCTTTAACTATTTCTCTACACTTTATTATTAATAATAATTATTATTATTTTTTCTTTTTTTTTTTCTTCATTATTGTCTACAAGGTCTGAGACTGCTGTATGTTTTTGTTTGTCTGTTCTGTGGTTATAACTGGAAAATTTTCAATAAAAATCAATAATAAAAAAAAAAAACATGAGGCAGTGCCGTGGTTGGATAGTGCAGATTAAGGGGAGGTATTATCATAGTAAGATGATCCCCTTCTGACATCACAAGGGGAGCCATATTTCAATGACCTATTTTTTTCATATCCTTGCAGAGAATGGTTTACCAAAACTAAGTTACTGGGTTGATATTTTTCGTGTTTTCTAGGTTGATAGAAGCAATGGCAACCCAATTATAGCACTTAAACAAGGAAAAAGTTAGATTTTCATTATATGCCCCCTCTCTTTTTTGTAAGTTGGATCTGCCAAATAAATCAATGTAAATGTTTTTAAAATAATCACCCGCTTCTCTCCCTGTTGAAGGACAATGTTTTCTGGCTTAAGGTCTCTGTGAATAATTCTCATCCCATGAAGATACGTGAGCGCTGAGGCTGGAGACATGGAGGGAGAGAGAGAGAGAGAGAGAGATTTTATTTTTAATGAAAATGTAAAAATATGCATTTGAAACTGGACAAACAAAAAAAAAAGATGCAATAATTCCAGATCTTGAATACTGCAAAGAAAACTACTTTATATTCAGTTTTATTTAAACAGCACAATACTTATGTTTAAAAAAAAACATCTGGGGCACCATTTACTTCTATAAAAGGAAAAAAATTATACTACTGAAGTCAATGGTGCCCCAGATCTGCGATGTGTATTTAATATGTGTTTGACTCATACAGGAAAATGAACAACCTAGAGTGTCGTCTGTTTTATAACGTGTACCCAAAAGTACCCACATGGTCGAACGCACAGCCTTGCAAAGTATTTTTTGACGACAATTGCGCACACGTACACATACAAAAATGGACTATACTTCGGCTTAAAGTGTCACTATAATGCCTCTATAGTGATTGAGGCAACAGGGTCAAAGGTCACCTGAAATGTCATAGTAAGTGAGTCTGTGTGCATTGACAGAGAAATGCATGTTTTTAGATCAACTTTTCTTTTATAGTTCACACGTCTACCCCACACATACCCATCACCACACTTTCTCCATTTGACATCTAATATATCCTAAATGTACTTTCGGTACTTTCTGCAGTGTGTGTGTGTGTGTGTGTGTGTGTGTGTGTGTGTGTGTGTGTGTGTGTTTCTGGCAAAAAAAGCATACAAATGATTCACTTTTACCAGCACATCTGGGTCAAATTATGAACTCAGTTTAAACTGTGACATTTACAAGAGATGTGACACAAATTCAGCAGAAACTGAAACACAAAATCTCCCGCAGACAACGTTTAACTCTTTACTTCTCACATATCTTTATGCTCACTCAGTATATATTTGTATGTTTTATACTGTATGCTGTGACTTTATTAACACAGCTGTAACACTTTACCAACATGTGTTTAATTTGTAGTGATAAATCAGGACACCTCATGCTGTATAACTCCCGCTGGAACTTTCATGACAAAAATAAAGGGAGTTGTGAATCTGTTTAATAAATGAATGTTCTCCTGTAAAACTTTGAAACTCGAGTGGTTTGTACATTTAACAGATGGAGATGGTTTAATGCAAAATATCTCACATATGTCCTGAATGAGGGTCAGTACAGCGGCCTCTCGCATCCCACAGCAGTTCTCCAACAGATTCAGATACTGTACATACAGAAAACACAAAGATTAATATTATATGAAGTACTCGAGCAGTGCCAAAGTTGCATTAGATGGTAACACCATGTTACTAATTTATTATCATATTCATAAACTTTGGTATTTACATGGTTCTTTGAATAATAACATACTATTACCACTTCACAAGAAAAAATTTATTCAACAGTTACGGTTGACCAACATGGGTCGTTTGTATGGCTTATGCCGATAACAATATTGAGAAAGCAATAATGCTGATTGACTGATATAATACAGATATAACACAAATGTAATGACAGTGAATAAGTGACAAACAGAAAATTTGTGCTTTGGAAAATATTTACAAGTGAGTAATATTATATTAAAAAGTGAATATCTTTTCATCATTTTACAGTCTTTCAGGGGTGCGTTTCCCAAACAACTCGTTGCTGAACGACCATAGTACGATGCATCGTTGGAAAAACGAACTACCTTGTCACTACTGTTTCTCGAAAGCATAGTATCTTTGTCGCACATTCGTCGTTTGAACCATGTTGGTTTAACAACATAGTTGATGATGTCACATGGGAGGTGAAGTACTAATTAATCTGTGCAAATCGATTTAATGTCAAATTATTGCTGTAAATAACATATATTGTATCGGAAGACTGATTTTGTTATCAGGATTTAGTTATCTGTTGTTTATTTTCAAGATAGTTCCCTCTTACGTCTCTCCTCCCAGGGATTCCCCAGGGTCTTAAAGGAATATTCCATTTTCTTAAAAGAAAAATCCAGATAATTTACTCACCACAATGTCATCCAAAATGTTGATGTCTTTCTTTGTTCAGTCGAGAAGAAATTATGTTTTTTGAGGAAAACATTGCAGGATTTTTCTCATTTTAATGGACTTTAATAGACACCAACAATTAACACTTAATTCATCACTTAACAGTTTTTTTCAATGGAGTTTTAAAGGACTCTAAACGATCCCAAACGAGGTATAAGGGTCTTATCTAGCAAAACGATTGTCATTTTTGACAAGAAAAAAAACAAATATACACTTTTAAAGCACAACTTTTCGTTTAGGTCCGGTCCAGCGTGACCTAACGTAAATGCGTAGTGACGTAGGGAGGTCACGTGTTACATATATAAAACGCACATTTGCGGACCATTGTAAACAATAAACTGACACAAAGACATTAATTAGTATCAGTTGACATACAACAACGTAGGAACGGTCCTCTTCCAACACATTTGTAAACACTGGGGCGGAGTTTCGCGTTCGTCCTCTGTGACCTCTTGACGTGATGACGTATTGCGTCGGGTCACGCTAGCGCATGACGACCTGATCTAAACAAGAAGTTGTGCTTTAAAAGTGTGTATGTGTTATTTTTATTGTCAAAAATGACAATCGTTTTGCTAGATAAGACCCTTATGCCTCGTTTGGGATCGTTTAGAGTCCTTTGAAACTCCGTTGAAAAAACTGTTAAGTGTTGAGTTAAGTGGTGGTGTCCATTAAAGTCCATTAAAATGAGAAAAATCCTGCAATGTTTTCCTCAAAAAACATAATTTCTTCTCGACTGATCAAAGAAAGACATCAACATTTTGGATGACATGGTGGTGAGTAAATTATCTGGATTTTTCTTTTAAGAAAATGGAATATTCCTTTAACGCTCGTAGGTCTGCACACATGCACAGTTTTCAAATGCAGCGCTTTCATTCTGTTTACAAATGTAAAGACGTAAAATAAAATTGTAATATATTTAGAATGATGGATATAGACTGTACTACATGTTTTTTGCTTATTTTGTTCAAAAGCATGATCAACGTAAGTCTACATATGATAATAACAAGGAACGATGCTTCTAACGACAGGTCAAGTCGCTCCAACGACACAAGTTAGCGATGCAGTTTGCGAATGTTCGTTAGAACGATGTTTTCGGGAAACACCAAATCGTTGAACGATGTTAGTAACGATGGAACTTTGATGTTCGTTGGCTAACGATGCTTTTGGGAAACGCACCCCAGATCGGCTTTACATTTAAGTGTCTTTGCCGATGCCAATCATATAAAAACTCCAAATATCTATATATCTATCTATATATAAAAAATCAATGGGGTAAGCAAATTTTTCTTGAATTTTTCTTGAATGTAGTGTAAAGAAAATTGTTCAAGATTTTTTGCTTTCCCCATTGGCAGATTTTTAGCTTGTTTTATGCATAAAATCATTTAAATTTGATATTTTTTTATATATATATATATATATATACACACACACACACACACACACACGTATAAATACACATATATATAAGATGAAGAGTTTGGTTTTAAAACGCAATAAACGGCATTAAAAAAATGAGTAACCGCCAAAATCAGTACTGTATCAGGTCAGTATTAAAAAGTTAATTCTTAAAGGGATAGTTCGGCCAAAAATGATATTAAGCCCATGATTTACTCACCCCCAAGCTGTCCGCACTTTTCTTAGTGACGTATGACAAATTCGGAGGGCGGGGGGACAGAGCAGCAGCAGAGTAGCCTCCGTAGGCTGCGTAAGCTTTCATCCTGAATGCAGAAGCGACTAAGATGGCGGCGCTACCGGAAGGTATTTATTTTCGTTAATAAAGTTTTAAATATGAATATTTCTACAACAACACCGCGCGGATTACCGTCAGAAGACCTTTGTTTATCATCCTGGAGCCGTTTGGATTTATTTTGTGAAGGATGGACGCACTTTTTTTGGTCGTGGACTATGGGTGGACCCCATAACATTACATTTAATCAACTGAAAGATCTAAAACATTTTATAAAATATCCGAAAATGTGTTTGTCTGAAAAACGATGGACATATGCAACTCGGACAGCTTGGGGGTGAGTAAATCATGGGTTTAATATAATTTTTGGCCGAACTATCCCTTTAATTTTAAGCAAAATCCAATATCGGTTCTCCATTTTTTTCCTCCATTAAACCCACAACAAATCACAACGCACCATTCCACGCATTGTAAACAATAATGGCGGCGCGTTAATGTATACCACTAGTCAACTTAATTAATATAACATGGCATAGATTAATGCACATTTATATATTGATTCAATAAATTTAGAGCAAAACTTTTTACTTTTTTTATTGCATTTTGTGGAAACAATTATCCGTAATAAGATTTATAATAAATCTTTGAAAATCAAATTATGGATTTGAATTTTTTATGTTTTTATAACCTAAAGATGCTGTTTGAAAGTTTGAAACAAAAAATAGTGGTTTTCATCTTATAAGTTTCTTGGTATAGAAAACACGTTTTTACCCAAATTAGTCAAAATGGATTTATAGCGTTTTGGAACCAAACTCTTCATATATATCGGTCACTGCAATATATCAGTATACCCGTGGATCTTTTGTAAGTGACGCACCTTACGTAGGTCCCCACCCTGGCAGTACTCCATAGCCAGTAATGGAAGGTCATTTGTGGCAAGTTTCTGGAGTTCTTCTGGCACTTCTCTCGCTGCAACTACATTCATATGATTCAGCCTTAGAAAAGAGAGACGTTTCATTATAAACATGCGGACACACAGAACTCGGTGTACACATTGCTGCTCATAACCTGCTCTGTAAATCCAGCGTACATAATTCTTAATTAAAATGGGTTTGTTGGTCCGGCCTGTGATTTGATCCAATAAAACATCACAGAACAAAGAGAAATAAAAACCATATGGACTCCAGAGTACCCACACAGGTTTCTTTCATCAATGAAATAAACAACAGTGTTCCCTGAGCTTAGGCAATAATCTTGAGGTCATTATAAAACAAGCAAAATTCAAGAAAAATTCAGATTTTTTTGCTTGTTTTAATCACTTAAATTTAATATTTTTGGTATAAAAACTAGACTTATTTTCTTGGGTCGTTTTGCTCTTAAAGAAAAAGCATATTTATTCAAGAATTATGAGATATTTTTACTGAAAACAAGACAAAAATACTAAGATTTTTTTTTCTTGAAAATCATTTTTTTTGCAGTGTATAAATATCTAAAAAAAAAAAATCTAAAAATTCTTACATCAAGATTTTTTTAAGGATCAAGATGCATTTTCTTGATGAGCAAAATGACATAAGAAAATAAGTCTAGTTTTTAGACAAAAAATATTAAATTTAAGTGAAATTTGTGCATAAAACAAGCAAAAAAAATCTGCCAATGGGGTGAGAATTTTTTCTTGAAATAAGTTTACTTTACACTTAAATCAAGAAAAATGTAGGAAAAAATTTCTTACCCACTGGCAGATTTTTTTGCTTGTTTTAAGCACAAATTCACGTTAATTTTATATTTTTTGTTTAAAAACTAGACTTATTTTCTTAGGTCATTTTGCTCATCAAGAAAATGTTTCATGATTTAAGAATTTTTAGTTATTTGTACTGAAAACAAGACAAAAATACTAAGAAAGACAGTCATTTTTGCAGTGTAAAGTAGTGCTCGAAAAGGGTTACTAATGCATCATGAGAAATGATGAAACACAGAAATGTTATGTCGATATTATGTTACTGCTCTCTCATAAGGCGGTTACACCAAACACACATGGTCTGATGATTCCAATTTACACGATTAAATGAATCATGACGAACACATCTGTCTTTGACGTCAGTATGTAAGCAGATACAAACACCATAACAAATACAGCAGGAGTGATGTAAAAGCTAAACTAAAGTTCATATGATCATGTACGGCTGGATTAAATTATAAATGAAACAAGTAATAATTTAGTAATTTAGTCACTCGGTTGTGTTTTTTTAAGCACGTGTGTTGTGTTTGTTGTGTACTGTTATATACAGAAAGAAGGAGTGGGTCCGGGTTTGTGGTTCTGACCATGTCTGGGGACAAACGGCTATAAATCTGAATACGACAGACATAAACCCCTTCTATCATCACACAGCCACTGCTATATAACTACAACAATTTATTTAACCACACCACAGCATCATGGAAACACTCCACAATGTGAGAGCTATTTAAGACAACACATTGTTTAGTGTGTACAAAAATTACCATTGCACAATCCAATATATTGATATTGAAATAAATAGATATTAAAGGAAAACAATATTTTACTATGTTCTTACCTCAATTTAGACGAATTAATACATACCCATCTTTTTTCAATGCGTGCACTTAATCTTTGTCCAGTGCGTCATCATGAATGTGTTAGCATTTAGCCTAGCCCCATTCATTCCTTAGGATCTAACAAGGATGAATTGAAGAAGCCACCAAACACTTCCATGTTTTCCCCATTTAAAGACTGTTACATGAGGAGTTACACGATTAAGTATGGTGGCACAAAATAAAACGTGACGATTTTTAACAGATAAAAAATGAGAACTATATTGTACGGCGGAAGAGCACTTAGTCTGCATCACTTCGCCCTCAGCGTGCCGTAACATCACTACTCCTGACTACTCCCCCTCGCGCTCAAACTTCCCTCAATATTAATGCAACCGAGGTTGAAGTGTTTGGTGGCTCCCTGTTTGGATCCTAAGGAATGAATTGGGCTAGGCTAAATGCTAACACATTCACGACATGATGTACAAAGATTAAGTGCACGCATTGAAAAAAGACAGGTATGTTATAATTCCTCTAAGTTGAGGTAACAAAATAGTAAAATATTGAAAAACGGTGCTGTTTTCCTTTAAAGGCACACAAGGCAAGTCTGAGTATTATTTGTCTACTAGCTCCCCCTAGTGTCTGGGAGTAAATGCGTTCTATATCTAAGACTATACGAGACTGAAGGACACCGGGTCGGATACAGCGAACTTGCAAGTGGGGTATTCTTCCTACAGACGGTAGGGGCGGGCGAGAGAGTCTTCATTCGTCATGTAATGAGTCATTTAACCATATACCGACTTACGAAGATGATTTATTAACATAAAAATGCTGCCTTGTGTCCCTTTAAAGTGTTATAATAAAGTTTTACTTATTATGCCTGAAATAGCCCCACAGAAATTATTTTGTTTATTTTGTGATGAACAATTCCTTTAAGAATGAAACTACAAGTTGAGCACCAGAGTATCCGATTTACCAGACAAGTGATTCATATGCCATTTTCACTGAAATTATGGAAAATACATGGAAAATGCATCTGGGATTTGTCCTGGTATCGTTTGAAATAAATATTTGCCAACAGAAGTGTTAGTGTTCAGTGTGTCATCGAGCCACCGTTTTAGCCCCGCCAAAATAATCCTAAACACAGAAATGTAAAAAAAAAAAAACAGTTTAATGGTGTAACTCCACAATTCAGTATTACGTAGTTCAAAATCTTTGTAACGTGTTTTAGCAATACATTTATAATCTCTTGAACTTTAAATGAACAAATATAAACATTGCCACAATAAACTCCATCAGACCGGAAACTTGCCTTTAAATACACAGACACACTTGTTCCTATATAAAGATGATCTTGGTGTTGTGACGACACAAAAAAATTGCTCAACTTTATATTCCACACACTGTTGGTGAATGTTTTACTGCTGCGGTGTCATAAATTCATCCTTATTTGTTTTGCTCAGAGCTTTTGTTCATAAAATATATAAAAATAGCTGAATAACAATGTGCGTGGTCACTTAATAGACCTTAAAATAGATTTATTTTGCTAAGGGGTGAAAGATGGAAAAAAGCATGAAAAACAGTGTTTTTACCATGATGCTGTTATGACAATGTCTTACATGAGAAACAACTGCTGTGATCTGAAAATAAAAGCGTCTGAAATAGCCACACTTAAATTACACATAAATTATTTTGTTTATTTTGTGATGAACTACTCCTTTAAAAAAATTAAACGATAAATTCAGCACCAGAGTATCCGATTCACAAGACAAACATGATTCATAAGCCCTTTTCCTACAGAGACTATGGAAAATACGTGGATAATGCACCGGGGATCATTCAGTTCGTTTAGGTTAATTCACACTGCCAATGATTTTCAAGAATCTGCGGGTGCATTCACACACATGCCGTGCGACGTATTTAAAGGGACATTCCACTTTTTTTTGAAAATATCAGCTGATCTCTGGGTCTGGCGCTACCACTTTTAGCATAGCTTAGCATAATCCATTGAATCTGATTAGAGCATTAGCATTGCGCTAAAAAATAACCAAAGATTTTTGATATTTTTCCTATTTAAAACTTGACTCTTCTGTAGTTACATTGTGTACTAAGACCAACAGAAAATGAAAAGTTGTGATTTTCTAGGCAGATGTATCTAGGAACTATACTCTCATTCTGGCGTAATAATCAAGGACTTTGCTGCTGTGACATGGCTGCAGCAGGCGTAGTGATATTACGCACTGAACGAAAAAAGTCCCCTGCTATTTAAAGTAACCAAGGGACTATTTTCGAGCAGTGCGTAATATCACTACGCCTGCTGCAGCATGCTAAGCTATGCTAAAAGTGGTAGCGCCAGACCCGGAGATCAGCGGAATGGATTCCAAAACGGTAAGAATCAAATGTTTAACTTTAGGGGAGCTGGAAATGAGCATACTTTTGAAAAAAGTGGAGTGTCTCTTAAAAGTCCTGCAGCAAGTTTGCTTATTATCTGTAATTTCTCTCTCTAGAAACCAGGCCAAAATCAATGTTTTGTTTATGATAAGTCTTATTATGCTGGTGAATGGTCAGATAGTGACAATCTCCTGATCTCTGCTTCAGTCCAATTTGCAGACATTTGTCATAGTGAATGTTGATCTGCATTTAAATCCCTGTGTCAGAAAGCTAAACCATAATAACTTGTTGCGATAACGCATGTCCTCACTACGACACCTTACGGCATTGTTTCTGGCTTTCGTTCACATGGGACGTTTTCCGTAAATGTTACGACAATGTTACTAGGTCCCAGAGTCCCAAAACATTTATGGTATGTGTTTGTGCTCACACACAAGGCAATCTGCCAATTTTATAGAAATTTTCTGGACTCAAACTGCTGTGTGAATGAGGTTACAGTGAACCTGCTGTGTGAACTGAACATTCCTGGATAAAAACAGACAGAAGGACATTGATATTGGAAAAAATATATTCACCTCTTCATGATCTGGATCTCTAAACTCCATCTTCCCTTGTTTTTGGCACTAAGCTCCTGCCGACACTGTTTGATGGCGATCTGAACGCTGCTCTCCTGTACAAACACACAGGGCAACACGTTAGGAAATCTTACTGGTCCGTATCATCATAACATATCATATGATTCTCTGTAAACCATAGCACTCTTAATGACAGTGAGTCCATTTCCCATAAATTGTCTTCAGCTCATTTCACATGTAAATGATTAATGACACCTAGTGACATTAATAAGACGTCACCAGTCGGTTGAGGAGAGGTTGCAATGCATTAAGGTGAGTAATCAGTTTGGGTCTTTGATGACATCATGCCTATGTGGGTGGATCCAATTATATGAGTGACATAAGTAACCTGCAAAAAAATTATTTAAGAAAAAAAATTCTTTGTATTTTTGTTTTGTTTTCAGTAAAAATATCTAAAAATTCTTAAATTAAATGCTTTTTCTTGATGAGCAAAATGACCCATGAAAATAAGTCTAGTTTTAGACCAAAAATATCAAATTTAAGTGATTTTGGCTTGTTTTATGCACAAAATCACTTAAATTTAATATTTTTGTCTAAAAACTAGACTTATTTTCTTATGTAATTTTGCTCATCAAGAAAAAGCATCTTAATTTAAGAATTTTTAGATATTTTTACTGAAAACAAGACAAAAATACTAAGAAAAATGTGTAAGAGGGTTTTGATCACCTGTTCTTAACTCGTTCTGCATCAAGAACCAGATTTAACGTCATGTGGCAATAGAAAAAAAAAAACACAATTGTCTATTGTACAAAAAAACCTGTCATCATTAAATTTACATGGAAAACACACACAGATCCTGTCCACAGGATTTCCACCCTGGTTTGTGAGTGGTATCAATATCCTCTTCTCTAAGCCGAAATGCCAACACCCCAATGACATTCCCGACAGGACATGATGTCATTGCAGACCATTTGAGGGTGATGATGGGCAGGGTGTGTACAGTCGCACTACAGGAAATGTGCCAGTGGCGGCTCGTGACTGCTCATCCGAGGGGCGCAAGTTCAAATTAAGTGTTCGGAGTTGCTTGCCTTTTCAAAATATGTGTTCTGTGCGTCATTTTGTCAAAATAAGTGCCTGCTGCACACGCGTCAAAACCGTTTATGATAAAAGAGACGCTTATGTTCACAAAATACACGCAAGACACTCCCTTAACACTTAACTCTGATTACGCATGAGATTATGCGAGTATCTGGCAAACGCGAGCATCTCTTTTATCATAAACCCTTTAGATGCGTCTGCAGCAGGCACTTATTTTGACAAGAAACGTGATGCACGGTTCACTCAACACGCAGGACACATTTTGAAATACGAACCACACACATGACGGGCTACACACATGTTGTGATGAACTTCGCATCGAACGCCCTAAAAAAAAAAGTCAACGGCCGCCACTGAAATGTGCTCAGGTCTCTCCCTCAGTCAACCAATAGGAAACTTTCTTCTCATTATATCATCCACTATGTATTAAAGTAACAGTACATCTCTCCTCAACAAGATACTTGATATATATATATATTAGGGCTGCACGATGTGAGGAAAAGTTGCGATGTGCGATGAAATTGTTTAATGTTGCGATGACGATGTGAGTTGCGATAAATATTTTATATTTTTTCCATGTTTTAGAGGCCATTCACATGTCGCGCCTAAAAATGGGTGGAAAATGCTAGACACGTAGGTTATTGTCACATGACCTGCACGCTGCGCTTGTGTCATTCTGAAAAGTTAAAATGTTTTTGAAATACCTGGAAATAAAGAGCGCGTCGAACTGCGTGCGAGTCGTGACCACGGCGCTTCCAGAGCGAACATACATTTGAAATAATGAACTTGAGCGCGCAATAGACGCAATATATGTGAATCACCGCTTCCACAGTACCTGTGTTTGCGGCGTCATCTCTCCTAAATCCAAAATAATTCCAGCTGAAGTGCTGTTCCTTTTTACCACAAGGTCTTCGTTTGACAGCACATTTTCCTCACTATTCTCTCCTTTCTCGCCATCATTTTTGCTAACAGGCACAGCGTCGCAACTGACACTTCACAAATCAATCTGAGCGTAGCTGACTTGGGGGTTCCCCTGAACGCGCAAACCATCCGTGCGTCTTAAACTGCCTACTTCCATACTATATAGTATCCAAAGAGTACGAGAAGTAGTGCTTTTCGCCTACTATATAGTATGGAAGTATGCGGTTTGGGACGCAGGGCATGTCTTCAGGAATAAACGTGATAGGTCAAACGTTCATTACATGCGCTTACCGTTTTCCCTTCATTCATCGCGTCAAGGCTGTCTGTTGCGATGTGTTCATCGCGTGAGTTCATATCGCGATGACGATGAAAATTCGATGTATCGTTCAGCCCTAATATATATATATATATATATATATATATATATATATATATATATATATATATATATATATATATATATATTTTAGGGCTGTCAAAAGATTAATCGCGATTAATCGCATCCAAAATAAAAGTTTGTGTTTACATAACATATGTGTGTGTACTGTGTATAATTATTATTTATATATAAAAACACACCCAATCATGTATATATTTAAGAAAAAAAATTATATTTATATATAAAATATTTATATTTATATATAATATAAATTATAGAAATGTATATACAGTATTTAAATGCAAATATTTCTTAAATATATACATGAATGTGTGTGTATTTATATATACATAATATTTATACACAGTACACACACATATGCTATGTAAACACAAACTTTTATGTTGGATGCGATTAATCGCGATTAATCTTTTGACAGGCCTAATATATATATATATATATATATATATATATATATATATATATATATATATATATATATATATATATATATATATATATATATATATATATATATATAATTCATATCTGTAGCACAAACAGTGCCTGCTACACTAAAAGAGGGTCAAAGGTTATGTTTAAACACAGTTACAGTTTAGATCAAAACTAATTGATGCTATAAATGTTTAACCTTTTTGGGGATTCTTCATCACGCATGACTGCTGTGGTCAGTAAACCGTCTATATAGACGTATGTGTGTGGACTTTACCTGCTAGTGTATATGTAGTGGTCAGTGACTGATCATGAGGTCATCATTCAGGAGGATGTTGGTGACACAGAGGTCAGTGTTTAATAAGGATGCATTTCCATTCACCTTTTAAGCAACGACTGAATGCTGTAAAGGGTGGGAATTTTGAAGTGCTTCTATATTTAGGCTTTTGTACGCTATCCTGAGATGACAGGATGGGTGTGTTTACACCAGAAGTTGCACAGTTTACGAGCAAGACACCAACGAACGTAGTGTGACCCTAATGTAAGCAACCAATGACTATCGCAGGACAGATTTTGCCTCATCATTACGTCATGATCTTTTTATTAATGATTACGTGTTGTAAAATGTTTTCTTTGGAAGGTGAGCATTGACAAGCAGATCTTCGGACTCAATAATGTAGGTCAGTTAAGATAAAGAAAGAAAAATAACATCTGTCTACCTTATTTTGCCAAAGTGTGACATTCCCGAATCCTCCAGTTCCCAAACGTTCCTTCAGCTCCCAGGGGCCGCACGTCTGAGGCTGCATGGAGGGTGGACGGCTCATGATGCCCCTTAATCCCGATCATACAAACCCTGAGGAGGAAAACAACATCTTTAGTAACAGCATTTTTTAACTCAGTGAACAAAACAATGTGGATTTACTTTAACTGTCATGTCAACTATCAATAACTTCAGTTTTTAATATAGTCAGTCATATATGCAGAGTGTGTGTGCTTTATTTATAGTTACACCATATGTTTGTGTTAAGACTAAAAACCACAATAAGTTTTTATCCATATACAACAGGAAGTGTGTATACTTTGTGTGCACACGTGTGTGTTTGTGTGTTTCAAAAAACGGAAGTAAAACATTTCCACTTTCATAGTTAAATGTAAATTTATATCTAAACGTGAGGTTTGTGTCTATTCAACATTGGTAATAATACCGAGTTTTGAAATGCTTTGTTCGTGTAACGTGACTAACAGGTCTATGAATTTTACGTTACATAAGATCAGATTTGTTTACCAACTTGTAGTGGCATTAAAAACCTGTTTGTATTCACTTTAGCTCACTTTTAACATAATGCACTGTGAGAAATCGAAAGTTTATTTACCTTCGCTTTCAGATGTGATTTCTGATCTGTTCCTCCCAAAACTTTTTATCCTGCTTAGATCAGATTCATCTGACGTTTACAAACTTATTCAGCACATCATTGTGAAAACGGGCAGTTTTGCGATTTGAGTTTGAAGTCAGAACTTGAAGCGATGCGAGTTTCTCCACTTCCGCAAACTCAGTTACCGTAAACATTGTAATATTACGGAAACGCGCAACAAGAACAGCGTTAATAGAATTACCGTAACTACGCGCCGTCCACCGCAATGATCAGAAAAAATCAAGAGCTTTATTTAACACACAATGTTTTTTGTATTAAAAGCAAATAATAATAATAATAATATAAAGAGTAAAATATGAAACTATAAAAATAAAAAATATAAAGAAAATACATTGTAGGCTGCAGTACACCTGTTAAGTGGTAATGCAATGTGTCATAGAGGTGATGATAAATACTACAGGAATTCCTACCAAGAATGGAATTACAAGATATGACATTATTATCTTTGATACATAAGTCTATATTGTCATATACATTAATATATTTAATATATACATTCATATAATGGCATCTAGAGCTACAGGTCCATCGTATATTATAACACTGTAAGAAATGTGAATACCTCTATGTAACTTCATGTACTTCTAAACTATATTTAAAAACTGTCCTGCTTTTTTGTTTTTTGCTTTTCTGCATTTTCTTTGTTTCTGTTTCATGTAAAGCTGCTTTTGAACAATTAGCAATTGTGAAAAGTGCTATATTAATAACATTTTATTCAATTGAATATTTTATAATGAATTTTATTTCCTTTTCAAGCTGTCACTTCACATCGCTTGAATCACTTCTGCATATCATTTCCTTTAAACAATGAGTAGGCCTGGATGAGAGTGAATTCCTGTGGTGCCACCCAGCCTGAGGAGAGATTTACAGATCTGACCTCGCTCAGCCCTGAAACAAGACACTTCCTTCATTTGTTAACATTTTGTTGAAAATCTATTAGGGGCAATGGAAAATGGTTAGATAAAGTCATTGTATCCATTTTTCAATAGTTTGATTTAATGCTTAAAAACTAAACAGCTATAGATGTACTCAAATTTCTTTGATGCAAAACAGCACATAGCACATTCCTCACCTTTATCAGCTTAATTTTTAGAAATACATTTTTTAAAATAATGGTGCTTCACGATGCCATTGAAAAACCATTTTTGGCTTTCCATGTTTAGTGCATCACAAGAAATCAGTGCCTTTGCATTACAGCATCACATCTCATTCTGTAAACGTCAACAATGTATCTTTAATTCTTTAGATCCAAAAACAATTTTTTCCCTATATCTGGAACGACATGCAGTAACATGATAGGCCATTAAGCCTTACGTCCTGCGTCACGGTGAATAATCTGTTCTCTGAAAGTCACTAAATGGATCCTAAACGTCACAGAAACACCGAGTTAAGAAACTTGGGCCATGGAAACTTGTGATCATAGAGGTGAAAACAGCAGTAGAATAAACACAAGTGTTTATAATGCCGCACGTTGCCACATCTAAGAAATTTCTCCGGCATTGGCGTATGTGGCCCTGTGACAGTCCAACCCATACTCTGAGCAGTAAAGATGATGAAGATACAAATCCCAGCTGCTGTGTTTACTTAAACGTTTCCTGTTATGTTGTTGTTAATGTTTGATGATACATAAAGATATCTCTGCGTAAAATTATACAAATAATAAACATACTTGATTCTCACGACACCAACACAAGATTGTCACGAAAAGCAGAACATATATACTGACATATATATTTATTCATAGACTAAAAGTGACGTACAGTCTACTGGTATCTTTACTAACATGTTCATCATAGGTTTTATGGACTGACAGTACACTGTAAAAAGTTGGGTTAACTTAAAAAGTTACTTATTTATTTAACTTAAATTTTTCACCTAAAGTGAAAATTTAAGTTGAATAAACTTAAAATAATTTGGTGTTAAAAATACATTAATTTATCATAAATTCTGTGTAATTAAACCTCAAAAACCGTAAAATTTTCACCTAAAGTGAAACTTTAAGGTTGAATAAACTTAAAATTTTTAGAGGTTACCAATTGAACTAACATTTTAAGTTCATCCAACTTTTTACAGTGTACGTCGAAAGCTTTAAAACATGAGAAACATGAAGTGTCCTGACAGAGCACAGATCTTCATCACATCAACCATTACAAAAATTAAACATGTTTTGTGTGGTAACCATGTTTTGTTGATGTAACTATTACTAATGGCTATACCATGATGTTTCCAAATCCATTATTTACAATGGCTTTTGTTTTTTTTTTACTTTAGTTGTAGCAGCCATAGTTTAGTTAATTTTTTTAAAAAGGAAACTATTTAATTTTGTGTTTTGTGTTATTTTTTCCAAACCGTACCTAACAGACTCTTTTTGTTAAATGTTTTATTTGTCACCTACCAGCACAGCATCTTTATACTGTGAAATGATTCATTGTCTTCTTATTCATAATGTATATTTACTTATTACTTTTCCTGACGTGTCCTTTATTGTATAGGCTATTTTTTATGTATATATTGTTTTTTATTTGTTCTTGTCTTTCTCGAAAGGAATTAACAAAACTGGAATTTGATGATATCTTGTAATGTGAAAGCCACGTTCATTTATTCACAATTAAGAGTGATGGGAGTGCTGCATTACATCATTGATATCATGATTACTCACCCAACACGCAAACGTACATGCTTATCGGACATTCCCGGTACTCCCGGCGTCGATATTTCTCTCTCTCTCTCTCTCTCTCTCTCTCTCTCTCTCTCTCTCTCTCTCTCTCTATCTTTCTCTCTCTCTCGCTCGCTCTCTCTCTCTCGCTCTCACTCGCTCGCGCGCGCTCTCGCCCTCCCCGTCACGGTTCCGTCCCACGCCTTCGCGAAAGAGGGCGAGATTCAGGAATAAATATCCTGAGATTCATGAGATTCAGACACAGACACAAAGAAGACAGAGTGAGAGAGTGAGAGAGACTTTGGATTAAAACTCATTTTACCGCACATTGCAGTGGATCAGAGACACGCGCACCGAGAGGTAAGACATTCATGCAAACAGCGTCTTAGCTTTTTTATTAAACATGTTTCATCTTGTATGCTTGTTTGAGTCTACACCAGGGCTGTGTTTCAAACAAAAAGTCAGCTACCTGCTTAGACAACTTATCTGCAAAGACCACTTAACAGCGTGTGCACTACGAGCTAAAGATAAAATAACGCTGATATGCTGCAAGCAGATATGATGCCCAAATTTAAATTACTTTATTTAATAAACCAGTAACATGAGGTTGCCTACTTGTAATTTAAGTTTTAGTCACATGATTAACACTTTACAATAGTATTTGTTAAGATTAGCAAATGCATTAACTAATATGGACTAACAATGAGCAATATAGTTTTTCAGCATTAGGTTTATCTTTGTTAATGTTAGTTTATGCCAATACAGTTGTTCAGGTTAATTCATTTTGCATTAATTAATGTTTAAAAATGTATTAGTTACTAATGAAATTATTGTAAACGGTTAATACATGCATTACAAGTATTGTTTATTGTTAATTGATGTTAGCTAATACAGTGGTTCTCAAACTTTTTCCACGTGCGGCCCCCCTTGTGTACGGTGAATTTCTTTGCGGCCCGCCAAAGAACATTTATGATAAAAAAACTCTTCTAAAATGTAACATTTTAATTAAACAAAACATATTAAGTTTTACAAAGTAGTGCTGTTGGTTATTAGTCTTATTTTTTTTTATTACACAGAATTCATGATAAATGAATGTATTTTATAAAATGTCATAAAACTGGGGCCCCCCGGCACCATCTCGCGGCTCCCCTGGGGCCCCGGCCCCCAGTTTGAGAACCACTGAGCTAATATATTACCAATGTTAAGAAATACAATGTTATCCAAAGTATAAAATATTTTTATTTAAATGAATGTTAGTATACTGTATAGTGCACTAGTGTGTTTGTGTCTGTGTGTGTATTATATCAGACAGTGTTCAGATAAAACATAAAATGTTGAAATATTACTGTACTCTACATCAGTGGTTCTCAAACTGGGGGCCGTGAGATTGTGCCAGTGGGGCCCCAGTTATATGGCATTTAAAAAAATACATTAATTTATCATAAATTCTGTGTAATTAAACCTCAGAAAAATAAGGCTTCTAACCAACAGCAATACATTGTATGAATTAATATTCGTTTAATTAAAATGCATGTTTTATATCATACATTTTCTTTGGGGGGCCACAAAGGGATGCACCGTACACAAGGGGGGTGGGCGGCATGCCAAAAAAGTTTGAGAACTACTTCTCTAGGTAATCTGCGTTTACAGTAAGAGTTAGATAATAAACTCAAACTCGCTGTATTCTGTGACGTAGACATTTAGGAATTCCTATTCCTCTTCGTAACTTTCTGTTAAGTGTGGAGTAACTCTTATCTGTTAAATGTCTGCACAGCCTGGCCGTACCATTAATTGCCAGCGCTGTGTGTCGGACATATAAGAGATACTGATGCTCAGACACAAATGAAGACAGACAAGAAAGTGGATTTAAAATAAATGTGATGTGTATTTGCAAAAATAAAAAAGTGATAAACGCTAATGTGGTCCAAACTCTCTCCTCTATTCAAGTGTGTGTTGTGTTAAGTCACTTTGGATAAAAGCGTCTGCTAAATGCCTAAATGTAAATGCAAAAGTTAAGATTGTCTGCTCCTCATCAGGTCTAATTTGACTTTTTCTAAACGTTGCAAGTGTTTGTTTGACAGCTCCTCTGTTACTTCAGCAATGTTGTTTATCAAAGTCTTACACACGCACAGATACGGAGCAGATATAGGCCTAGTCTTCGTACAGCGTGTCTATCTCTCTGCTGTCTGTCTCTCTTTGCCTGCGATGACTCAGCTAGACTCCTTTATAAGCCTCATTCATCAGCAGTATCCATTCTTCTTTTCGTTCCTCTCGCACGTCTTTCTGTCCGCTGGACAAAGCTGCACTGTTCTGTCTGTAGGGCTGAAGTGAGGATCACATTTCACACACATTCGGACACAACGCCAAACACCGAATTAAAGAAACATTCACACAAACAGGAAACTGTGTGTTTGTTTAGTGACCGGTAAAATGTATTTTCTTTAGAGAGTTTATCTTTCACTTTCAAGAGTTTTATGCCTTAAAATAAGTGGAATAAATCTGTCTGTGCAAAAGCTTTCATATGAGTAAGAAAGAAATTAAAGTGACTCATGGTGATGTGTTTCACATATTGAATGAAGTCAGAAAAGAAACAAAGAGAAGAGGACTAAAGGAGTTTTTTTCTGCAGGTGGCTTTCACACAGACATCTGTTTGTATTGTGTTGCGTTGTGTTGGAGTTCAAGTGTTTTATATGTGTTGTAAAGGGGCTTCATGTCTGTGTCTGTGTGTGTTTGTCAGTTTGCTCCATATGTTTCCTGCAGAATATGAGGTCAGAAACCCTCGAACATGCAAACAATTTTATCTGACGGCAGAATTGTTTGCATGTGCGTGACTTTATGCACATGTGCCGTTGTCTTTGCGTGTATAATGTTGTGTGAACGTGGGTGTGTATTGAAAAAAAGGACAGAAAAATAATTTTGGGTTGCTATCAACTTGAAAGATGACACCACTGCATTTCCTTCTTGACACTTGTGTCATTAACCAAATATGTATTTATAAAACATGCAAAAAAAACCCCGAAACATCCTTTGTGCAGTTTAATCCAGCGGCCTTGCAGAAAAAACACAGAAGAAAAGGAGTTTGACATGGTCGAGACAGTGAGTCACAAACTAAACAATAACCACATCACATACACATAGAAATGCAAGATCTGCAAGTCTGTTAGTCACATACAGGAGGTGTCGTATTTGTTTTATTAATGAAGTCCCCTGGTAGTCCGTAATTTTATTACTTAAAACTCATCGTTGAGAATCATTATTGCAAATGTTGGCCTGGTTTTACAGACAAAGCTTAGCTAAAGCCAGGACTAGGCCTTAAAGAGACACTCCACTTTTTGAGAAAATAAGCTCATTTTCCAGCTTCCCTAGAGTTAAACATTTGATTTTTACCATTTTGTAATCCATTCAGCTGATCTCTGGGTCTGGCGATACCACTTTTAGCGTAGCTTAGCATAATCCATTGAATCTGATTAGACCATTAGCATCGTGCTAAAAAATAACCAAAAAGTTTGGATATTTTTCCTATTTAAAAATTTATTCTTCTGTAGTTACATCGTGTATTAAGACCGACTGAAATTTAAAGTTGTGATTTTCTAGACAGATATGGTTACTATACTTTCGCGGGATTAAAACCCGTCTCCAATTTTATGGAAAAAATACTCAGCAATGGTGTTAAATTAAAAAATTTGCAAATGTTTTAACTTAAAGCTAATTAAAAACACCGCATAGACATTATAAACCTGGTTTTCACTACAGGGGGACTTTATTGTAGTGGGTTTGGAAAGTTTTGTGTTTTTTAAACAGATGTATTTTCTGCATCACTTCAATTCCTGGAGCACAAAGCAGAAGAAACATGTGTGTGTGTCTGTCTGTCCTTGTCTGACTCATTTTGCTGACCTGGTTTCTTTTGGCT
This sequence comes from Paramisgurnus dabryanus, assembly GCF_030506205.2. Classification (NCBI taxonomy): domain Eukaryota; kingdom Metazoa; phylum Chordata; class Actinopteri; order Cypriniformes; family Cobitidae; genus Paramisgurnus; species Paramisgurnus dabryanus. The sequence continues at coordinate 5,831,881 of NC_133347.1, forward strand.
TTATTTGTGGCAGGAATGTTGTGTCAGCGGCAGCGCAGCGGTTCTGTTTAGTCTTCTGCATGGGGGTTTTGTTCAATTAGGCGAAATGAAAGTGACAGGACATTTGTGATGATCTTTCTGATGTCTGTTTTCTAGGAGTATCTTACTCATGCACAACTCATGCAATATTTGTGAGAATCAGTTTGTGTAATGAAAGTTATAATTTCAAGGGCAAAATCTTATGATACAATAGCAGAACAAAGTGTCTTTATTGGTAGATTACACATTAACCGTATAATTTTATCTCAGTATTTTCTCTGTGAGGAATAAGTGAGGAATGAGTCAAAATGAAGTATGAATAAATCTTTTGTTTAGTGATGACTGACTAAGTGAGAAATTCCCTGAAGAGTAAACTGCAGAAAACACACCCATACAGTAAAAGGTTTTCTTCTATTGTATATAATACACAATGAGATCTGGAAATGAAAAATAAATCGTGAGAGGAAGTTACTACTTCAAGGGCACATATTATGCACATTTGTACATGGTGTAATATACACTTACCTAAAGGATTATTAGGAACACCTGTTCAATTTCTCTTTAATGCAATGGTGTAATGGTGTGGGGAATGTTTTTTTTGGCACACTTTAGTCCCCTTTGTGCCAATTGGGAATCATTTAAATGCCAAGGCCTACCTGAGCATTGTTTCTGACCTTGCCCATCTCTTTATGACCATCATGTACATATCCTCTGATGGCTACTTCCAGCAGGATAATGCACCTTGTCACAAAGCTCAAATCATTTCAAATTGGTTTCTTGAACATGACAATGAGTTCACTGTACTAAAATGGCCCCCACAGTCACCAGATCTCAACCCAATAGAGCATCTTTAGGATGTGGTGAAACGAGAGCTTCGTGCCCTGGATGTGCATTCCACAAATCTCCATCAACTGCAAGATGCCATCCTATCAATATGGGCCAAAGCATTTCTTAAGAATGCTTTTAGCACCTTGTTGAATCAATGCCATGTAGAATTAAGGCAGTTCTGAAGGCGAAACAGGGTCAAACACAATAATAGTATGGTGTTCCTAATAATCCTTTAGGTGAGTGTAAGTCTAAGGTTGTTTTTGTGATGTCACATTAACCAGAGAATCAAAACAGCATGGCTTTGGTGGAATTAAAAAAGGAGTGGGTGAATTTTTTTTTCATTGAATGGTTGTTGTGTTGGCAACACATTTATGTACAAGCATCTTGTAAAAGTAGATTTTGCATAATTGGTGCCCTTTTAAAACACCTAACAAAATTCACTAAACTGTAAATAAGTTACTTCTGAGCCATAACATTTTCATTCTGGGTAAACCTGCAAAGATCAGACATATAATAAACATTTCTGTCGTTTTTCAGGAGTTTCCAGTAAGACCTGTGTGAGAACCATGAATTTATTCCAGCAACTATTCCTGCTTCTTCCAGCTGTTTTATGTTATGCCGATCACACAGTAAGTGTCTGTTTGTGTGTTTAAATCTCTGCATGGATGATATTAGGATTTATGAACATCCTGGATGTTTTGCAGGTGCTACATCACAGACAGAAGAGAGGGACACGTATGTATACTAGAGGTGAGTTCATCTGATCTTTCACCTTTTAACCTCTTTCTTACCTTTTAACTTCTTTAATCTATGCGTTCTCATCATGAAGCCACATTGTTTCTGCAGTAAACAGCAATGTATGGATACAGAAATGTGCACAATATGCAAATATCCTGTGCACATGTAATACACAGATAACTTTCACATGCATACAGCAGAAACAGCAGATGACGTGTAGGTGCCAGCATCAGTCATTAGGGGGCGCTAAGATAAAAGAGAATCATTAGAGGTCAATGGAGAATGCATGATTTCCTAGCAGATCTCAAACGGAGAAACTTTCTGTCTTCAGTCTTTTCCTCTGTGTAGCCGCAGATTTTGTCTTTGTTTCTGTGCCTTTGATGTGGAGATGAAAGTTTTAGTCATTTTTTGTATAAGTTGGAGTCTGACCACAATGATGACGGTGTCCATTTCCATCTCATTTATGTGTGTTAGAGATGTGTGTGGACAATGACTCAGTCAGAAACACTGGGGCGACGTGGCTGCGTTGGAAAGGTCCAAAAGTTGAATTCTGCCGCTGTACCTCACGAGGAAGACCAAAATGTCATGAGATACCAGTTACCAGTGAGTGATCAGAAACACATAATATAAATATTATACAGCAGCTTTAAACAGACCGCTTCATAAGACTTTACTCAGACATTAACAGGTGATAAAAATGTACGGTGGGAAAAAGTGCCTCTGTTGTAAATGACAGCTCTAAAAGGGGTTGGTGATGTCAGGTGAACCCGAATTTAGTCATTTCAGAGGTGGTTTGGAGCAAGTTAAAGGGATATTTCGGCCAAAAATGATATTAAACCCATTATTTACTCACCCCCAAGCTGTTCGAGTTGCATATGTCCATCGTTTTTCAGACAAACACATTTTTGAATATTTTAGAAAATGTTTTAGATCTTTTAGTTAATTAAATGTGAAGTTACGGGGTCCATGACCTTCAAGTCCAAAAAATGTGCATCCATCCTTCACAAAATAAATCCAAACGGCTCCAGGATGATAAACAAAGGTCTTCTGAGGGTAATCCGCGCGGTGTTGTTGTAGAAATATCCATATTTAAAACTTTATTAACGTAAATAACTACCTTCCGGTAGCGCCGCCATCTTAGACTCCTCTGTATTCAGGAGAGAGTATTAGCGTAGTGTGCGCACTTTTCTTAGTGACGTATGACAAATTCTGAGGGCGGGGGCACAGAGCAGCAGCAGAGTAACCTCCGTAAGTTACGTAAAGCTCTCATCCTGAATGCGGACGCGACTAAGATGGCGGCGCTACCGGAAGGTATTTATTTACGTTAATAAAGTTTTAAATATGGATATTTCTACAACAACACCGCGCGGATTACCCTCAGAAGACCTTTGTTTATCATCCTGGAGCCGTTTGGATTTAATTTGTGAAGGATGGACGCACTTTTTTTGGACTTTAAGGTCGTGGACTATGGGTGGACCCTTAACATCACATTTAATCAACTGAAAGATCTAAAATATTTTTTTAAATATCCGAAAATGTGTTTGTCTGAAAAACGATGGACATATGCAACTCTGACAGCTTGGGGGTGAGTAAATCATGGGTTTAATATCATTTTTGGCCGAAATATCCCTTTAATATAAGATGAATTGATAAAATAACCTTGAAAGTGTAAGTAAACAGGGTCCATTTTAAATTCATGTTAACAATAATTAACCAGCAACTGACTAAAAACTACTGAATCCATTCCTAACTTTTTCTGTATATTTGTTTTAAGTGTTGGTGTCCAATGAGTGAAAAACCGCCCCACCTATTTAATCCCAAATACATTTAAAGGGATGAGTCACCCAAAAATAATTTAATCCCTCATTGTGTTACAAACCTGTTTTAATTTCTTTGTTCTCTGAACACAAAGGAAGATATTTTGGTGACATTTTACTTGAAGGGGTGTTCATAAGACTGACATGACACCTGTTGAACACGAAGGAGATTTTATGCAAGTTTGTGACAAGTGTCATTAAGTGTCATTTGTTCAATTATGTCATTTTTAATGCAAAGATGAAATAGTTTGAGATGTCTCATGTTGTTATGACGACATGACATTAACCAATACATACTAACTTGTTATGACAACTTGACATTACCGAGACAACATAGCTGACCACTGTTTAACCAGTTATACAAATATAATTTGTCATTAAAATGGCATTAAATGTTAATACTCTGTCAAATAGTTTTATAACCACGTCATAAATATTCTTCAGTTCATTAAAGTTTCCTCCATGTGTTTAAGAAATAAAAGCAATCATTCAATAATAATAATAATAATTAAAATTGATAAAATTATATTTTATTGCATTTGGAGACCGATTCACCTAAAATTAAATAGAAACAGTAATAATATAGAACCCTATGTGTGAGGAAGAACAAGTTCTGTTAGTAGTTATTGTGCATATACATAAAGTTAAGTATAATCTTTTGACGTGTCTGTTGCATTTTGTTAAGGTATTTACAATTATTTGACAAAGTATTAACATTTAATGAATTTTAAAGTTAACCCATAAAGGTAGTTTCTTAAGTCTGATAATTATTCTGTTATGTCATGTTTATGACATATTTATAACAAGTTATGATGTATTGGTTTATGTTAAGTTGTCATAACAAAGACATCTCAAACTATTCATCTCTGCATTAAAAATGACATAATTGAATGAATGACACTCAATGACAGTTGTCAGAAACATGCAATCTCCTTCATGTTCATGACACACGTCATGTCATGATTATAAATGTGTCATTTCAGTCTTATGAACACCCCTTCAGTGTTTCATTATAAATATCTTCCTTTGTTTTCAGCACAAAAAAATGTATACAGGTTTTGTAACAACATGAGGGGGAGTAAATTATGAAAGAATTGGGTGAACTATCCCTTTAATTATTTAAGTATTGATGTACTTTGTTTCTGTGGTGTGACATCACAGAAAAATCACACAAACGAAAAACAAACATGTCTTTTTGAATTACTGCAGTGTTATGACCTTACCACAAACTATTCACTGTTATGTTGATAAAGTTGTTATTTTATAACAACAAAACAACTTTACATCCAACTAATTATGATATATTGGACAGACAGAAAAATACAAGTAGAACGGTTTAAAATATAATTTTCATATGAAGCAATAAATGTCTTGCCCATATATAATTAACAGGATATGAATGTGCTGCCCATGTGTGATTTGTTGTATTTTCCTCTTGTGTTTTGCAGAGTGTTTTCTTCCAAAGTGTTATAATGGAGGGTTGTGTAAAGAAGCTGTTTACTCGAATGATTTTATATGCCAGTGTCCAACCGGGTTTACCGGCACTCAGTGTGAAATCAGTAAGTTTCTGAATACGATTGCGTTCATGTCATAACACACTAAATATTTGCTGTTTGTTCTGTGCCAAATCTGGCAAAATAATCTGTGCCAAATCTTGGCATGGAATTACGACCCAAAAGATGTTCAAAGACATTTAGGTCGGATTTTTTGTTGACACATTTGTAATGAGTTGTTTTATTGTAAATGTTTTACTGATTTTCTTAAATGGACCACAAAACCGGATTTATACATCAATTTTAAGTTGATATTTATTGGAAAATCTGGAATACTGAGAAAATTTGTCAAAATGAGTCCTTAGCAACACATATTACTAATGATAAGTACTTTTTAATATATATATATACGGTAAAAAACTTACAAAATTTCTTCAGATGTTTACTTACAGTAATATCCTAATAACCTTAAAAAAATTATAATTTTGACCTATACACTGTATTGTTGGCTATTGCTACCAATATACCCGTGCTACTTATGACTGGGTTTTGTGGTCCAGGGTCACAAATAAAAATTAAATTTGCTACATAATTAAATAATTTACAAACTAAAATACCCCCCTTTAACGACTTTGATATAATTAGTTAATATTGTTAATAGCCTAGTTTGTCCTGTACACATATGTGTTAAAAACAACACATTAGTGTCCACCCATCTCTGTCTTATTATTGAAACAGCACATTTTGTGTTACTTTTAACACAACTTGTGTTGAACACAAAATAAACACAAAATGACACACATAATGTGTTAAAAGATCTGTAAAAATTTAAAACATCATTTCTAAGAGTTTAGTGTATTCAAATACTTTTTAAAATGCATATCTTATCTGTTTTGCAGTACATATTCTCGTTATGTTTACTTCTATTAGATACAGGTGAGAAATGTGCGAGGGGTCAAGGGTTAGATTACCGTGGTATTTGGAGTACAAGCGCATCACGACTGGAGTGTATTAACTGGAATTCAACGTCACTGAGAGGAAAGAGATTCACAGCTAAAAGACCAGAAGCCAATACACTGGGACTGGGAAATCATAACTTCTGCAGGTATACACATGAATATACTTACTGTACAGATAATCGATATAAATCATCAGAAACATTGGGATTTTACCACACTTCCTAATGTAAAATCACTGTAAAGAATAAAACACATACCTCGACAAACAGATCATGCATTTCCGATCCTTCAACACTTTGATGACAAGAAATAAGAAATAAAAAGAGGCTTTTCTGTTTGAAGGAGTGGGCCAATGACGTGACGTTAATTATTTTGTGTCCGTATGGTTAAATTAAATGTAAAAGGGTTAAATTTCAAAATAAATGTGCAGATTACTTGCATACAGTCTCTTTTTTGAGGACCAAGTATTATTTTATTTTGAAAGAATATTTGGGGGATAATTGCAAAAATGTCAGTGTGGTGTAACCGGTCTGTGTCAAATGGTGTAACTATTTTTTTTTATTAAAATATAAATATATTCATAAAAATTTTAGAATGCAATAAAATCATCTAGTTCAGTGTAATATGATTTTTTACATACATTTTTTTATAATTTGTCAAAGCTTATTTAGAAAACAGAGCTGTTTTCAGCACAATGTCAGGACAAATATTAAAAACACATTAACATTTACATTTAGTAATAACTAATAAAATGCATTTTCGTGTGATATTTTAAAATGTTTTTTTTATGATTACACTTACGCATCAATGTGGATATAATATTTAATATTTCTCATTCCTTTGGCGCAATTGACGGTTACACCATTTGACATTTTCAAGTCTATTCAGTCTTATGGTGCAATGAAATTTTTTATTGCATAAAATCAACAAATACACTATGTGCATTTAAATATACCTGATGCATGCTTAGCTTTTAAAACAAGTTTTTTTTAAAGATTTTTGAATGTCTAATCTTGCCAAATAACAAGAGCCAACGTCACACTGTTCCAACAAAATTTGTTTGATGTTTTTCGCACCGATGAACTTTCTAAAACAAACCTCATTTGCTTACTTGTAACTGTATTATGTTTCATTGCTTAGAAATCCAGATGGAGATACTAAGCCCTGGTGTTATGTTTATAAAAGAGCTCAGATCACATGGGAATTCTGCTCTTTACCCACCTGTGTATCAGGTACACACACACACAAACACACACGCTTTTTCATGACTTGGCTTTGACTTTTTTTTTTTAAAACCAGATCCATTTTATAATACAGTTTAAAACTGCTATTACTGTTTAAGCAATGTGCCACATATATCTGTTGACATTTAAAAAAATGTGTTGTCGACCTTCATAATAACAATTTAATTATTGTGTTGTTTCAGAGCCCACGCAGGAGTGTTTACTCGAATCAGGACAGACGTACAGAGGAACAAAAGCTATTACACGCAGTGGTTTAACATGTTTACCGTGGGACTCTTCCGCTGTCTCTAAAAAAGTCTATAATGCGTGGACATCTAAAGCCCGGGATCTCGGCATCGGCAGCCATAACTTCTGCAGGTACACAAACACGTTTATATAAACTCAAATATTTTCCATATTTGAAGCAAGTGTGAAGTCGTTGAATGCACCAAATCATTTCTGGCAGGAACCCAGACCGTGATCAAAGCCCCTGGTGTCACGTCTACAAAGGATCACTGCTAACCTGGGAACTGTGCGATATCCCTAAGTGCCGTAAGTCCATGATGTTTCCATGACATCTGATCGATACAATCCAACAACATATTAGTCATCGCATACCGGCACACAGCTGTGACTAACTAAAGCGGTTACGTGTTTTGTTTTCGAGTAAATGATTATGATTGCGTCTATAGCTATAATTTAATTCACTGGGAATGCAGCAAATATATAAAGCACATATTTGTGTGTATTGAGCTGTATGTTATGTAGTAAAACAGTATGTTATATTAAAGGTGCCATAGAATGTAAAACTGTATTTACCTAGACATAGACTCCCTGTTTTACACAAAAGACCGCTGGAAAACAGGCCAATCTCAACATAACACCAACTGTGCCTTTACTGTCGAGATATACGCCTCCAACATTAAATTAAGCACCGTATTTTACGGACTACAAGTCGCTCTGGAGTATAAGTCGCATCAGTCAAAAATGCCTTTTATAAGTTATAAAAACATTTATAAGTTACACTGGACTATACGTCGCGTTTATTTAGAAAATTATTTCACAAAATCCAAGCCAAAGAACAGTTATTTAATCTGGAAAGGCAAGTTATTCAACTAAACAATCACAAACAAGCACAGGCTGAATAGGTGTCCGTACATGTTAACGTAACATAAAAAGTTGTTTATACGATACACAATAGTATACTGAACATACTTGGAAGGCTGAATAGGCTAACTTAACACGACAAGCCAAATCAAGTTCAAAAAGGTCATTCCGCATCACTGAATCCATTGAATTACATAAATACAGGAGCAGCATAGAGCGGACGCTCGCAGCTGTATACAGTAATGGTTTCTCTTGGTTCATATGAAATAATTTTGAGGTATAAATCGCACCTGACTACAGGTTCCAGGACTAATAGTCCGGAAAATATGGTACAATGTTGTTACAATGATAAAAACAAAGTTGTGACTGTTGAGTTAGCGCTATATGCTAGTTAATGCTATATGCTAGCGTTTAGGCTAAAATTCTACTATTGACGTTACAGTTACATTTGCAGGTCCATACTGAAAAAAACATAAGCTTACCACTCCGAAACAACCATTAACAATCTCCAAACTTGAAAAAATGGATTATTCCTAAAATTCTGTCTTTTTGTCTGATACGGGCTTAAACATAAGGGGCCCTATTTTAACGATCTGAAATGGAAGTGCGAAGCGCAAAGAGCAAGTGACTTTGTGGGCGGATCTTGGGCGCTGTTGCTATTTTCCCGGTGGGAGAAATAACTCTTGCGCCAGGCGCAAATCAATAAGGGGTTGGTCTGAAGTAGGTTCATTATTCATAGGTGTGGTTTGGGCGTGACGTTAAATAAACCAATCAGAACGCTATCCAACATTCCCTTTAAACGCAAGGGCGAAGTTTCATGGCGGGTTGCTATTATTATGACGGATTTACCAGGCGCACGCCAGGCGCGGTTCACAGCTGAGGAGACCGACGTTCTTGTAAGAGCAGTCAAAGACAGAGAAGTTGTTTTGTATGGGGATGGAAGAAACTCGCCCAAATTCCCCTTATCTCATGTGTTAATATTTTTTATTGTAACAATTTATGATTTGCAAAAATAACTGTTGCATCTGTGTAGATGTGCGCGCGTTGTGCACGCTATACATTATGGTCAAGCATGCGCCCTTAAATAGCATAATGAACCACGCGCAACGCGCCACTGACTTTAGATTAGTTTTTTTTGGTCAGTGGCGCAATTGTTTTTGAAACTGCAAAATAGCATCAGGGAGTGTTTGCGCCGCAACACGCCTCCTTTTTTGCGCTGAACCGCCCAGGGAGTGCAAGTTCATTCCCTAGTTTGCCGACGTGCGTCTGTGGAGGGAAAAACCCGCTGTGCGCCGGTGCAAAATATGAATGATACATGCGTCACTGACAAAGTCAATTGCGCTGGGTGCAAGATAGGGCCCAAGATCTGTTTACACACACACAGAGCTACTAAAGGAGCTGCTCTGAGAAACAGCCAATCATAGCAGTGCTCAACATTATTATTATGACCCTTTCAAATAAGGTACTAATAGATAATTTCATTGCTAAAGGCAAAACCTATGGTTGTAAATGAACATGTAAAACCGTCTAATTTTTGCACTTAATAAAGCAACACACACCTTATATGTAGATTTCAGAGAATAATTTAACAGATTATTTCAATGCATTCTTTGGCACCTTTAATGTTTTGATGTAATATATAGTGATACTGAATACCATTACCATAGTAGTTTTATAAGGAATTGTTGTTTATGATGAAGAGGTATATATTATAAGCACATTTATGTTGTTCCGGTATAAACTAGTGTGCGCGTTGGTGTGTTTGTTTAAACTTTGTTTGTTTTTTTTTTTACAGCGAAGAAAACTCCATCAATAACCACGCATGGACCACGAGCTCCCACACCCATCAATAGTCAGGGTAAGAGACTATTAAAGGAATAATTCATCCAATTTACTCAAAATAAATGGGGGGCAAATGTGACTAAAATGTACTACTGTTAAAAATCATAGTATACTATATATATCATACATATATCGTGAGAGGAACAGATATTCCCTCAGCTGACACATTACACCCGGTCACATGTCATGTACAATGTCAAAGTTATACAGACTTGTAATGATATGAGGGTGATCATTGATGGCAGAAATTGTTTGTGCCATAAATTTTTTGTTGTTGATGTGCCTGATGATGTCATCATTTAAACACATTTTCCATCTCAGGTTCCTGCGGTCAGCGTCTTGAAGCTCCTTCAAACTCGCTGCCCATGTTTAGGATACGAGGAGGTCAGAGCAGCGACATCAGAGAGCAACCGTGGCAGGCCGCTATTACTGTATATCTGCCACGTGCCAACACTTTTAACTTCCTGTGTGGAGGGGTTCTCATTGACTCCTGCTGGATCCTATCAGCTGCTCACTGCTTCCAGCAGGGGTGTGTATTTGTTCTGACATCATTTGTGTATTTGGGTTAAAACATTATAGTACCTTAAATATAAAAAACACAAGAAATGTAAACAAAGTTGTGTTGTGTAATTGTGTTGGTTATATAATGTGTTGTCTGTGTTTAGTTATTCAGAGAAACGTCTTCGGGTGATTCTTGGTCGAACCTTCAGGCTTCAGAACTCCAGCAGTGAGCAGATCTTTGATGTGGAGAAATATTGGGTTCATGAAAATTATGATGATGACACTTATGATCATGATATAGGTGAGATTTATAAACCTCAAACCAGTTACTCGCACGTCATGTAAACACAAATATTGGCCAGACTGTAATGGTGTAAAATATATTAAACGATAACACTAAACACTGATACTAAACCAAATGAGAAAAGATTTTAGTTACATATAATAATTATTGTTAAACACACAGTGTCAGTCAGTATATTTTCTATCTTGTCCATCTCATGGTATCCAGACAGTCAAAATCACATCACAGTTTGATCTGGGTGAAAACCTCTTAAAGGTATATTCCTCTTTAAAAAAATAATAATAATAATTTCGATAATTTACTCACGCCCATGTCATCAAAGATGTTTATATCTTTTTTGTTTAGTCAAAAATACTTTTTTTTGAGGAAAAAATTCCAGGATTTTTCTCCATATACTGGACTTTAGTGGATTTTAACAGATTACAGTTTCAATGCAGCTTCAAAGGGCTCTAAACAATCCCAATCAAGGCATAACGGTCTTATCTAACAAAACGATCGTCATTTCAACCCAAAAATAAAAAATATGCCCTTTAAAACCACACCTTCTCATCTTGCACTAGCAGTGTGATGCGCCAGCGTGACCTTACGTAATGCGTAATCATGTCAAAAGGTCATGCATGACGTATGTGAAACTACTGCTCAATTGTTTACAAGGGTGGAGAAAGAGGACCGTTCAGACGTTGTTGTTTGTGGATTGATACTAATTATTGTCTTTGTGTCAGTTTAATGTTTAAAATAGTCCGTAAGTGTGCGTTTCACATATGTAACGTGTGACCTTTCGACGTGATTGTGTAATATCGCGCTGGCGCTCAATTTTTTGGCATAAATGTCGATCGTTTTGCTAGATAAGACCCTTATGCCTCGGTTGGGATCGTTTAGAGCCCTTTGAATTTTAAACTGCATTGAAACTTTAAATTGTTGAGGTCCAATATAGTCCACTATTTTCCCTGACATTGACGAGTAACTCTTCAATTTAAGGGAACGTTTACCCAAAAGTGAAAATTCTGTCATAACTTACTCTAGGGCTGCAACGATTAATAAACGATTTTCGATTCTGTGTTTCATGCACAGCTTGTGCATGTACTAAGGCATTTGGTCAGTACACTGCAAAAAATGCTTTTCAAGAAAAACATTTCTTAGTATTTTTGTCTTGTTTCTTAAATTAAGATGTTTTTTCCTGATGAGCAAAACGACCCAAGAAAATAAGTAATAAAACAAGCAAAAAATCTGCCAATTTTCAAGATTTTTTGCTTACGCCATTGGCAGATTTTTGTTGCTTGTTTTATGCACAAAATCACTTAAATTTGATATTTTTGGTCTAAAATCTATTTTCTTGGGTTGTTTTGCTCATCAAGAAAAAGAATCTTAATTTAAGAATTTTTAGATTTTTTACTAAAAACAAGACAAAAATACTAAGAATTATTTTCTTAAAAATAATTTTTTGCAGTGAAGTCCTTATCAATCTAAAATCATTGTGAGTCGGAGTCATTTATAACGTGCATTTAAAAAAGCAACACTCGTTAAATAAAATCGTTCAAAATATTCTTTATTATCATGAAAATACCTGAAACAATTAGAAGAACAGCGATATAAATATTCCTATAGACATTTCCTGGAATAGCGTTTGTAACATAGACTGTAAAAAAAGATGGACGACGCCTGTTCGCTCCCTTCCATTGGTGAAAAGTGAAGCCGCAAGTGTCCCGATATGGCGCTGACATCTTGGGTCTTGAGTCTGCGCAGTAGCGATTTCGGGACTAGTCATGCGCAGTAGTGAGCAGGAAGTGAAGCCGCGAAATCAAAACCCCGCCCTCGCTCTCGCAGAATGCGCATATCACACGATATCACAGCTGTCAGTCATGACGTGACACCACCGTTTTTATATCATTAAATAACTAACTAAACACAAACTTATTTTAAAAACAAACATTTGAATTTACATCAGTGTGATAAAAACTACAATAAATGACAGAAACCAGGTTCGGTAAAAAGATAATTGAAGTGTAATTAATTTTTTTAGTTGGTCTCAAGTCCCATTGAATAACATGTAGAGGCGGGGTTTATGACCTATACTTGGACCAGTCACTGGGGGGCGATCGAGTCGTTTTGGCTTCACTTTTCAGGGCTTGTGCGGCACGCTTGGTTTGTAATGCTGCTACTGTTTCTGTGGCACAAAGGGAGTTTTGCACGAGAGCGCCCCCTGGCTTTGGGATGTGCCATCATCTCACTGTAATTCATTAAAATTAATTGAGAAAACGCACATTTGCACGATTAATCGTAACAGCCATGACTAACCCTCATATTGTTACAAACCTGTATAAATTTCTTTGTTTTAATAAACACGAGGAAAATATTTGGAGGAATGTTTGTAACCAAACCGTTCATAAGCCCCATTTACTTCCATAGTATTTTTTTCCTACTATGGAAGTGAATGGGCTCATAATCGGTTTGACAGAATTTTTCATTTTTGGGTGAACTATTCCTTTAAGAGAAAACGCTTCCCGGCCAATGACGAGTTTTTAAGGCAATCGCATATTTCCGCTATTATCCACCAAGTAGTTAATTTCTTCTCGAACGGAACAAAGAAAGACATAAACATCTTGGATGACATGGGAGTGAATAAATTAGCAGGATTTATTTGGAAACACTTAAAGTATTGTTTTGAGGCTATTTTTGCATACATACATACACACACATATTTGCAAATGTTATGCAAATGTAAAGAGGTACTATACACTAAAGAGATCTGTAAGCTTGTAAGTTTTACCGGCAGTTACGTATACAACTTTTGGTTTGATATTTTCTCAATAAAAGTACTGTGTATGTTTCGATATACTTCATTAATCCTGTTTGTCTCGTCTCTTTAGCTCTGCTCAAGTTAAAGAGCGAAGATGGTATCTGTGCTATAAACTCTCCTGAGGTTCTGCCTGCGTGTTTACCAGAACCAGACCTGGTTTTACCTGACTGGACCGAGTGTGAGATCTCAGGCTATGGGAAAGAGGAAGAGTGTAAGTCATATCCCATCTATGTCACGCTCTTACTGATAGTCAAGATGTTGGAGAAATCTTTGTTTTGTTGGCTAATCTTGCATTTTCGGTCTCTTTGTCTTCCTTAGTTTCTCCGTTTTACTCCGAGAGAATTAAGCGAGGTCTCGTTCGGTTATGGCCTCAGGAACAGTGTGTCCCAGAGAAGCTGGCCGGGCGTCTGGTGACTCCTAACATGTTGTGTGCCGGAGACACACGCGGTTTAGACGATGCATGCAAGGTAATGCATCTCATTCAGCTGCATATTTTGGATTTTTTTAAAGTGACCGATCAACATTTTCATTATATCTTTCTCTTTAGGGGGATTCTGGTGGTCCTCTGGTGTGTCCTAAGAATGGCAGGATGATGTTGATGGGGTTGATCAGCTGGGGTGACGGGTGTGGAAAGAAAGACGTGCCCGGTGTTTACACTCGTGTCACAAACTACACAAAGTGGATCTCTAATAAGATGAGATCTAACTGAGACATAATAGCAAATGACTGTTGGGTACTCAAATGAAGGTGATGTGGAGGACGTCTCCATGTCCATTGATCTTCACACAGCTGGACCAGTGAGCATCACTCTCACATATCGAACTTTTAGTCTTTTTAAAGCTCTTCAGATTTCAACAAGAACCCATCAGTTGCGGGAGAATACATAACAGAACCTCAGATGTTTTGTGATGCTGTGAGTTGATCATTGCATGTACTGAATTGAACGACATGTTTCAATGATGTATTTTAGGATGCTGCAGAAATTGTGGCTTAAAACCAACCAAACGTTCTGCTATAGAACGATGCTGAATTGACTTTGGGTACAAACTCTGATTCAGAGATGGACCTGCTTCTTTAATAGTACTTTTAGTATTTTAAAATGTTTAAAGGTGCCGTATAATGTAAAACTGTATTTACCTAAGCATAGATGAATGATAACACCAATTGTGACGTTACGCCCACAACATTAAATGAATCACAATGTTGTTACAATGCTAAAATCAAATTGTGACTGTTGAGTTAGCACTTATTGCTAGTTAATGCTATATGCTAGCATTTAGGCTGAAGTTCTACTATTGACGTTTTGCAGGTCCATACTGAAAAAACACAAACTTGCCACTTAGAAACGTCCATTAACAATTCCCAAACCATTGATTATTCCTCAAATTTTGTATCTTTATTTGATACAGACTCAAACATAAGGTCTGTTTGCATACACACAGAGCTACTGAAGAGCTGCTCTGAGAAACAGCCAATCAGAGCAGAGCTCAACATTATTATTCATAACCCTTTCAAATAAGGGTTGCAAATGGACATGTAAAACCGTCTCTGGATATTTTTTCACTTAATAAAGACAAACATCTTTTATGTAGATATCAAAGAACAATTTAAATTTGTTTATGCATTCTTTGGCACCTTTAAATGGATTTAGACGGAGCACTTCATGTAGCTTAACTGGTGGAGCATTATGTTAGCAGCGCATGGGTCATGGGTTTGATTCTAGGGAACACACATGTTAATAAAATAAATAACATTGACATGATAATAAGTGACTAAATACATTTCATCTCTGAAAAGAAGTGAAAGCATTCTGTATTCTTGGCTGTTACAGGATGTTTTTGTGTTGTGATGCTTTTTGGCATCAAATCAATTTTTTAATACATTTTTAACACTAAATGTCTGCTGGGTCAGAGAGACTTGTGTTTACTACAGTATGTATTTAATAAGACTTACAGTTCCACTAATGGTATGATTGTATTAATCATCCAAGATCTAATATTATTACATGCTTTAGATGTTGGGATACATATTAACTTATTATTTAACTTTTTACATTTTTTTTGTAAACCTTAGATTTATATTCATACATTATTGTTTTATGGTTTTATAAATGCTTGTACATTATTGTGTGTGACTTTTTATAAAAAAAATAATGAAAACTTTTGTCTACTATTATGTCTTTAGCACAAACTATTTAACTAGTCTTTTCTAAGGGTGACTTATTTCTGGCATATCAAGTTTGTTTAAAAATATTTTTTTATTTGCATTACAAACCTTGTGCTGTTTGAAAAACATTTATAAAATTTTTCATATTAAAGGGGTCATAGCGTGAAAATCTGACTTTACCCATGTTTAAGTGCTATAATTGCGACCCCAGTGCTTCTATCAACCTAGAAAACTTAAAGGATAAAAAAATTTTTTACCTTGTCTTTGTTGAATAGTAGTAGTCTACCCGCATTCGCAAACATACAAAAAGTTCTAGACATGCTAAACATCTCAGTCTCATAGAAATTCCTCTTTAAGAAATGTCAGCCCGAAAACGACCCAATCTGAAAAACTGATGCTTATGACATCACAGGCATCTAACTGCCCCTCCACTTAAAAATAATTGGCTAAATTTTTTGAGTGGCAGCAAAGTCAGCCAATCAGTAATGAGATTGCAAGTTAAGCCAGTAGGGGGAGCCAAATAGGTGCAAAACCACTTGTTTAAAATCCCCCACCCTAATAGAGCTATCTGAGAGAGGTTTTTAGGAAGCTTCTAAGGCATTACAGACCCAAACAAAATTTTTTTTGTCTAAATGTCACATCACAAAACAAGGATAAATACCCCGTTCAATCATTCTATGTCACCTTTAATAAAGATCAACATAACTGAGTTTGGGTAAGTCATTCTTGGCAAGCATGTGAAAAATTAGGTTGTCCAGATTTTGCGTGTTTTGGGAGGTAGGTTGCAAGGCCAATTACAATAATTCCGCCCCTTAATCTGCACTAACCAACCATGGCACTGCCATTTAACTCTTTCACCGCCAGCGTTTAAAAAAAAGTTGCCAGCCAGTTTTTCATGATTTTCACCAAAGTTTAATGCCTTCCAGAAAATGTTCTTCTTTAAATATATAAACATACAATATACCAAATGAAAGAACAGACCCTCTGCCTTTCAAACAAAAAAAACGTTTCATCCTACCTTCAGTGGTTCTTTTGTAATCAGCTTTTGAATATGGGTAGGTTTCTGCAAAAACACCACATTTTGAGCAAAAAGCAGAGATAATTCCATTTTTGTGACAGACTTTTCATAGAGATCCCATTCAGAGCGATCTTTAAAACAGACACTGACATGCAGCCGCTTGCCATAGGGCAATACTTCCGGGTTTAAAAAGTTGCGGAAGGCCACCACCTGGTGGATAATAGCGGTACTGCGGAAAGACGGAAAATCTCGTCATTGGCGGTGAAAAAGTTAATGCAGAGAGAAAGAGAGGGAGAGAAAAAAATAATTGATCGAACAACTGAGTTTCAAATTACAACAAACCACCAACATTGCGATCAGTGTTTGCATTTCATCAGCTCATTTGCATTTTAAAGGACACACCCAAAAACGGGACTTTTTTGCTCAGGCCTACAAAGTGGCAATTATAAATGTGCTATAATTAATTTTCTGTGGAGTATTTTGAGCCAAAATTTCACAAACAAACACACTCTGGGGACACCAAATATTTATTTTTTGCGTCTTTAAAAAATCTCGTAATATGACACCTTTAAATGAAACACTTTATCTGGACTTTTAATATGAACATTCGGTTTTCATCAAGGATTCTGAATAATGACAACAGACATATTAAAACCTTTGATGATGTCTGACAATAATCACCCTGTATGTAACCCATTTATCCGTGAATGAAAATCCAAAACAAGGAAATTATTTTCAGACTGAAGTGAACTCATCTGTCTCAGTAGATACAAGACTGATTAACAGAGAGGAATGTGAGAAACTCAATATAAGGAAGATGCCACAACATTAAAGCATTATTTATCTCTGTGTATGCCATGAAGGAATGAGGAATTATACGGTGTGTATACAGATTAATGTGTATCACAGCAAGTTCTCTCAAAGTTATCTGCTGTTGAAAAACTTGATGAATCTGGATTTTGCATTTATAATATTTAATATTGCAGATTTCTATCTATAAAAGTTTACTATCTAGTTTACAGCTGTAAGTAGGCTATTCTAGTTAGGACCGTCAGGACACCCCCCACGACTGAAGTTCAGACTCAAGCTCATATTCCGATGAAGACTCCAGGGCTGTAACCTCCACTTTTAGTCTAGTGAGGATCGAGAGGAAGTCTGTAAATGACAAAACATTACAAAATATATACTGCAGTGTTGTGTTTAAACACTGTATTATAGGTGAAGCTATTTAGTTTGGGTTTTATTGTAGCCTAAGCCGTGATTAAATACCCACGGTTTAGACCGCATTACATCACTGCGCCACTGTTGCTACATACTGATTTATGAAAATATACACCACAGTCTTTAATTATATTTTGTATTTTTCTACAATTCCAAAATTAATGGCGATATCTAGATAAATGCCAATAAATATTGTTGAGTCATTTCGTCAATAAAGAGAAAACGCTTCTTTTTAACCTCAAATCCATATTTCGCTATTATCCACTAGATGGCGATCTTACCCAATTTAAACACTGATGCATTCACTCAACACAAAAAACACCGTGTAAGTTTTGATCAGGCTCTGAGTCTGATCTCTTACAAAAGTTCTTCACAAAAATGGAATTATCTCCGCTTTTAGCTGAAAATTTGAGAGGTGATGAGAGAACAAATGAAGGTAGGATGAAACAGGTTTTTTGTTGTTGTTTGAATGCAGATAAAAAAACGCTGAAAGGGAAAAGAGTTAAAGGGATAGTTCTGCCAAAAATGATATAAAACCCATGATTTACTCACCCCCAAGCTGTCCGAGTTGCATATGTCCATCGTTTTTCAGACAAACACATTTTCGGATATTTTGGAAAATGTTTTAGATCTTTCAGTTAAATAAATGTAATGTTATGGGGTCCACGACCTTCAAGTCCAAAAAAGTGCGTCCATCATTCACAAAAGAAATGTGACGCGACTAAGATGGCGGCGCTACCGGAAGGTAGTTATTTACGTTAATAAAGTTTTAAATATGGATATTTCTACCATAGATATGTATATAAAGGCTAGATGGCTCAAGGCGGAGTCAGCTGTGTCGTCACTTGGCGGCCATCTTAGGTCAGTGCTGCCATAGTGCTGCTCCCTGCTGCTGTGGACGGAAGGTGAGGGACATACGCCAACTAAAATGCTCGTAACTTGCTGAATTCTTGACGGATTTACAAACGGTTTGGTTTTTTACAAACGTTATTAACGTGGCTATAATTCTGGATGCTTTAACATGTTTCATGAATTTTTTATTTATTTTTAGTATACGTATTCAGTGTCATAGGGACATCTTTGACGTTTATAACAAACCAATCCGTTTGAAAATCGGTAAAAAATTAAGCAAGTTATGGTCATTTAAAAGTACCTGCATCATTAAAACTCAATGCTACGAGTGAGCGAGCGCCCTGTCCTAAGATGGCCGCCAAAATGCGGACGTTCCACTCAATTGGCCATCAGCGCGGACGAGCCATCTAGCCTTTATATACATATCTGTGATTTCTACAACAACACCGGGCAGATTACTCTCAGAAGACCTTTGTTTATCATCCTGGAGCCGTTTGGATTTATTTTGTGAAGGATGGACGCACTTTTTTGGACTTGATGGTCGTGGACCCCGTAACATTACATAATCAACTGAAAGATCTAAAACATTTTCTAAAATATCCGAAAATGTGTTTGTCTGAAAAACAGTGGACATATGCAACCCGGACAGCTTGGGGGTGAGTAAATCATGGGTTTAATATCATTTTTGGCCGAACTATCCCTTTAAGCATGCTTCCAAGCATATTTGATCATCACTTCAACAGTTGCACTATATAAATGTTAATGTATAAATTAGATGAATGTTGATTTCAATTTGTTATTGTGTCTTTCCTGCGTCTGTGTTGGTTGGGAACTGCGCTCTGTTTCAGCCACACTATCTGAGGAACTACTTTGTTTGGCAGAAGAGTAATATTTGTACTAATATAATACCAACTTATTTGTGTTTTATTATCCTGCTATGCATATGAAGTAACCGTTTTATAAACGCAATAAGCCCCGCGAAGCAGTGGGGTTACAGTGCATTTTATAACAGCTTAGGGGGTTTTATGCACTCCGCTTTGCGTCGTGCCTAACAAATGCACTGGTAACCCAGTGCTTCGCGGGGCTTATTGCGTTTGTATATTCTCTATAGAATCAGCTAGGAGGTTTTTTCCCTCCTAGGATTTTTTCCTCCTGACTAAAAAAGCCATGAAGGTTTTTTTCCTAGTATGTTTTTTACTAGTGTTGTTGAACTGCAAATTTAAAAAAAGAAAAAGGGTGAGAATTTTAAACATCTACAGATTCTGTAGTGTTTAACCAAGAAATGTCTTCTTTAGAGTATTCAGAATCTTGTTTTGATACTTGTTTTGGCTTGTCAAAATACCTCAAGTGATTACAATAATTTTAAAAAGAAACTAGATTTAAACCCTCCGTGCCTGTTGTTAAACAGCTTATTGTGCCAACCAGAAAACAGATGACAAGAACAGCGTTGGGGTTCATTGCGTTGCAGTGTTATTCTGAACAAAATCTTCTCTGTGGCTTTTTTTGTGACACAAAAATATTTGTGATATTTCCTCGTGACCTATCAAGTGTCAGGCCAACCCATCATCAGCACACGCAGGAAGACAGATAAACACAATATCACAGAAGGAAGTATGTGCAGGTAACAAGATTCTTCAAAGCATACATACCATTTAAAGGTGCATTGTGTAACTTGTAGAAAGATCTCTTGACAGAAATGCAATATAATATACATAACTATATTATGTGGCGTATAAAGACCTCACATAATGAACTGTATTGTTTTTATGATCTTATAGTGAGTTTTTTTTTATATATATACAAAAGGACAAACTGCCCTACAGAGCGAGTTTTGTTACTACTTTGTCTCTGATGATGACATTTGTCCTGTGACGGCTAGTGTAGCTTCACTATGCGTTTCAAAAAGGAGCGGTGAGATGTGAACTGAGCCGTTGATTGCAATTCACAATGTCACCACTCGATTAAACCTTTAAATGCCTTGAGAGAAGGATTAAAACCTTGCCAGTAAAGATTTACAAGCTATAACCGTATACGCAATACTTTTTTGTTATTTCCACAGTGTCCTACACTTCTGTCTGTGACTTAAGTGTACAGGGGGCTTAGGTGCATGCTCCAGGATCTGCATTGAAATCATCTTTTGTGTTTCATAGAAGAAAGTAAAATGTATGGGTTTGGAATATCATGAGCACAAATCAAGACTGGGTAAACTATTTCAGTTACATTTATCTTAAAAACAATTAACTAAGTCCATAAGGTGGTTAGAAGAGAATATATTTGCCCATGCTGGTTATGTAAAAGATCTGATAATGTAAAAGCAATGATAGCAATGTCAGTAAGCTACACATCATGATGATCTTATATAAAAATCATTTAAAATGTTGACTTTTGAGACTGGACTGTGTGATGATCCGTGCACAAATAATACTGCCATCAATGGCAGAGCTCAGGAACTCTTTACTGGGTTTACAGCCATGGACCACAGCTGAATGAGAAATAAAACACCAGTGAGAGTGAGAATTATTTACAATTTACCTTCTGTCTGTCTCTTTAGTTCTGCTATGGTTTAATGTATTTTTTATGTATTTAATGTGCAGTCTGATCGGATGAGCGTTCTCGTGTATTCTGTTCCTCTGAAGGTTTAATAATACTTCTTCTTTCCTAGCGTTGCTTGGTCTGTGGTCAGACATCATCGCTGGTCGAGCGTGCTGAAGGTCTCTCTGTTTTTACCAGGCATTAACCATCCACCTGCTATGCAAATACACAAAGAGATACACACACCTCCCGCACGCTACTTACTGGACTCATATACAAAGTTCTGGGAGATTTGCATTCAGACCTCACAGCGGAAATTTTCCTGATGAACTCAAGACCGCATTCATCATGGTAATGTACTATTATATATTTTGCCATTTATTTGATTTTATTTAATGAGTTTACAGTAAATAAACATACACGAGTTAGAGTAAGGTTTGGTTTTTGGGTGCTTTGTGTATATAGGCTTGCACTGCAGGTGTTTATGAATGAAGCGGTTTGAGTTTGTTTCAGATGTTATAGGCATTTGTTTGTACAGTATGTTGATATTATAATCTACAGTGGGAATATATTTCAATATTTAAAATGGATTATGTAGAATATGTCAATATGTGTATCGTATAAGTTGTGTTATTGTAATTTTATAGTGGTTTATTTCACTATTTACTAGTCTGTTAAAGAGTTATAAGCTCTTCATTAACATAGAATAAAGCGCCACATTGTTTTGTGTCTGTTGCAACAGAAGGTTTGATCTGATAAAAGCCGGAAAATGGCAACGTTTCAGCTTCCCTTTATCTATCTCACTCTTATAACTCAATACATGTGCTGTTAATATTTTTGAGATGGCACAACTTTTTATAGTTTTACATGATGTCCTTACCAAATAAATATTAATCCTGTTTGAAGGACTATAAGAAAGTGGAATCACTTCAGTTGTTTCTCATACAGCCCACATCAATGACATTATATAAAGAACAGATGGAGACTTTTTTGAAAAAAAAGTAGAAAAAAGCAGAACTCAGTAATCTTTTCATGTATTTCATGTATATCTGCTAACAGTATCTCAAAGGTGTTTAGATGTTGCAAAAGTTTGGAAATACAGTTGTTAAGTGACTCCGAGCACAACAGATCTTTATGGAAGAAACTGTTTTACTGTAAACTCGTCTGTAAGATCTGTGGTCAAGTGAGATATAAGAGAAGTGCTTGTTTTCTTGTGACAAAGACACATTCACCTGTCTCTGTCTGTCTGTCTGTCTGTGTCTGTGTGTAAGATAAGCGCTTGTGGTCCGGCTATGTTAAACAAAAGCAACGAAGTGTTACTTCATATGAATCACATGTTGCCAAAAGTTGCATCAAGATAAAACAATTCTACACCATATTTTCTTGAACTTACATCATTACCTAATATTTTACTAACCACACCAAGTTAAAGGGATAGTTCACCAAAAAAATGTAATTCTGTTATCATTTACTTACCCTTAAGTTGTTCGAAACCTGTATGAATTTCTTTGTTCTGCTCAAAACAAATGAAGATATTCTGAAAAGATCTGGGGCACCATTCACTTTCATAGTATTATTGTTTCCTGCTATGGAAGTGAATGGTGCCCCAGATCTGTCTTATGCAAGAAGTTTTCTGAAAAAAATCCATATTATTCCCTGTGTAGTATAGGATTATAAATTCCAGACTTTTTAATCACAAGTGCTAAACTGTTCCCTTTAAATGCTTATATCTTCTGTTTGCAAATGTTGATTCATATCAAAATGCTTTTTTGCATAGTTGTGTTTGAGACATGAAAACTCGAAATCTCGGGTTAGGTATGTATTTGTTGTTCCCTGAGAAGGGAATGAGACGCTGCGTCTCCCTTGCCATACTTCCTGTGTCCCTGTAACGCCGTCTTTGGCAATATTTCAGAAAGCGATATACTTCCTGGCTCCTGTGTCACCCTGTCTTTGTCGTTAAGCCTCACCATTGGTTGAATTTGATATACACATTCAGTCGCACTTACCCCTGGAGGCGTCCCCAAAGTGTCATTACAGTGACGCAGCGCGAGTTCCCTTGAAAGGGAACTGTAACAATGTATCTTTAAAGGTTACACGATGTAACCTTGCTCTCACTTGAAATGTGTCCCCACATTTAGTCCTTGAATTTGAGGGTATTGAACCTGGAAAGTCCCTGAAAGGTCCTTGAATTTGAAGTTAACTAAGGTGTGGGAACCCTGTGTCTGTGTAGGAGTTTGTGCATATTATAGCATCTCAATGTATATGTTTTTGCTCTTTCATAACTCAATTTAATGAAATAAAAAAACTTGTCTCAGACTTTTGACAAAACAAAAAAACAGTAATAAAGTATATAACTGACGATGATTTGTTCTGCATTTGTAGAGTTTATTTGGGAAGCTAAAAACATCTGTACTGTAAGTACTAAAGTTGCATGTCCATAAACAAAAAAAATTCCAGTTTCAGTCCATTTTATGTGTTTAATGTAATTTATTTTCGGTATAGACACAGTGGACCACCTGCCCCACCCAGGAGAACAGGTAAATGACCCAGATTTTTTAATAAAAACACAAACTAGTTTTAGGATGTCAAAACACATTTTATGTTTACAGTCCTAATTTAACTTTAAATAAACAAATGATTGTTCACTATTGTGTTAGTCTGCTTGATTCACTTAACATTAATTTGTGTGTTTTGTTTGCCATGATTTCCACTCGTTCGATTAAATATTTCATAGATAATAGTTCTGGATACGGCTGGCCAGAAGAGGAATTTGTAAGTATTGCACACAAAACCCCTTCTGTTCGCCTAACACACACATGCACATGTTCAAGGTTAATGAAAGGGTGGGAACGGCTGTATTGATTTTACTTCCTGTTATGTGTAACCAGGATCAGTCTTATCACTTCCCTTTACTGTACCTGCTCATGGATAAATGCTTATGAAACACGTTCATGACATCACTGTATGATGTATGTTGTTAACACGCAACAGCTGTACTCATGTAACCAGTCGAACAAACAAAACATGCTAAACAAAATCCAATAAGTTGTGCAGAAACGTGCAATGTGACTCTCCAAGTTAAAGTCTTATAATCTAATGATGAGATCTGGCGCATTAGAGTTTGATTTCAATCTTTGACATGACTTTACTCAATATTCAATATTAAAGGAAAACACCACTGTTTTTGAATATTTTACTATGTTCTTACCTCAACTTAGAAAAATTAATACATACCTATCTTTATTCAATGCGTGCACTTTATTTTTGTACAGCGTGACGTGAATGTGTTAGCATTTAGCCTAGCCCCATTCATTCCTTAGGATCCAAACAGGGATGAATGTAGAAGCCACCAAACACTTCCATGTTTTCCCTATTTAAAGACTGTTACACGAGTAAGTATGGTGGCACAAAATAAAACGTGGCAATTTTTTTAAGCAGATAAAAATGAGAACTATATTGTATGGCGGAGGAGCATGTAGTTTGCAGCACTTCAAAAGTTTGAGCGCAAGGAGAAGTAGTGAGGAGTGATGATGTTACTGCGCGCAGAGTTATACAGTAGTTCTCATTTTTATCCGCTTAAAAAATCGCCACGTTTTATTTTGTGCCACCATACTTACTTGTGTAACTACTCATGTCTTTAAATAGGGAAAACATGGAAGTGTTTGGTGGCTTCTAAATTCATCCCTGTTTGGATCCTAAGGAATGAATGGGGCTAGGCTAAATGCTAACACATTCATGACGCGCTGTTCAAAGATTAAGTGCATGCATTGAAAAAAGATAGGTATGTATTAATTTGTCTAAGTTGAGGTAAGAACATAGTAAAATATTGTAAAACGGTGGTGTTTTCCTTTAAAGATAGCAAGTTTATATTTTCACTGAATGTTCATAACATTATATAGGATGATTTCGTGTAGAAAACAATAAAATCACACTGCTAAAATTTAGCTAGGTTTTCACAATCATCTTGTGTCTGCAGGATGATGGAGAAGGAGATACGTATGAGCCTCCACCATGTGAACTTCTTCCTTCAAAGGTCCAACCTCGTCAAATAGAGGAAAACGTTTACCTGGGTAGTGCTTACTGATAATGCATATGTCTGTCTGTCTCTCTGTTTCTGTGGTCGTTTTATTATACTTCATAATTTGCTGTCTGTTTATAGTGATTTGGTATTTGTAATACAGTTTTTTTTTTATTTATGTGACGTATGTGTAGGTTGTCCAGACAGAACCCCAAACCCTTTTATTTCCAAACGTCAGGCAGCGCCACCGCCACGACCCGCCAAGGTGCCGCATGCAGGCAAAAGCACGGTAATACACCTGCCACAACGGTGTTGCGCTTAAAGCCGAGATATATCATCTGTTAATACACCCTTAGCATTAATACTGTACTGTATCAGTATGTTGAAAAGTGCCTGAGAAATGTAACTGTTATGCTGCGTTCACACCAAATTCAAAGCATCACATTTCTCGTTCCTCGATGTAGATTACTCGCGGATTTAACTTTGTGTCATGCAAAGGTTTTGCTTGTGTTGAATATTTTCAACTTGTGCAAAGACATGTTTGAGGTGCACTTCATTCACATCGCCGTGCACAAGCTCGCAACAATTTGCTTCTTTGCATTGACTATGTATATAATGTACTTGCGCAAATCGTTGAATTCGCGTTTGGTTTGTACGACCCATTAGGAACTGTACAAACATTAATGGGTGATTCTCACGAAATCCAGATTTAGAAGGTGTCCAGCATCAGAATTTTTAAAAAGCCCTTGAAGCCAATTTTTTTTTTTGCACATATAAGATTAAGGTCTGAACTTACTATAACCATTATTTTTAGAGGATTTAAAAAATATTTCCTACAGAATTATTTAGGGATGCGCCGATACCACTTTTTTGGAATACGAGTACGAGTACGAGTACTTGCATTTCAGTACTTGCCGATACCGATACTGAGTACTTAATAAAAAACATGATTAAAATTTACAGGTAACAGCTTTAGTCATATAATTTAACAAAAAAACAAGTGACTAGTTTTCCAGTTTGTTGTAAACTCTGCCTCTTTGGACAACACAAGAGGCATTAACCCCTTACACTCCACTCAAACATAGACATTTCTCAGACCGTGGTATCGATCCCTGGTATCGGGGGACTTTTAACGAGTACGAGTACTTTAGAATATGTGGTATCGAGGCCGATACCCGATACCAGTATCGGTATCGATGCATCCCTAGAATTATTTACATTTTTTAGATTATCATTATCAAAAATTATCATTACCGCAACATGATATTACATTAAATATATGCATTTACAAACTCATGTTTCGGTAATGAGAACTAAAAAGTTGTCTAGGTACTATATGACAAACAAAATTTCAACTTTTATCTGTCTGGAGATAAAAATAAGAACTGCTTACCTGGTAGCCATCTTGAGTGTCACAATCAATTATGTCCCTTCCAACTATTTTTTTGAATGAGGGCTTAAACAATTATTCAAAATTGTTGCGGAGGATGAGAAAATTGGTCTTGGACACATTTATATTCCTTATTATTGTCTCTACATTTACCAATGATCACCAAATACCACATGTTTCTTTACTGTAAATGTTTCATGCACTGAAGCTTTTCATTTTTTAGATTTTTTTAATTACAAATATTTCCATGTCAAAGAACCCAAATCCAGTCATGGACAAGTTGCGGCAATGAAAATTTTCCCCTTAAATGTGGAAAAAACAACAAAATTGGTTTGTATGATGTCATTTGAAATCATGTGCAAAATAGTACATAAGGAAATGTTTGTAATCTCTTCTTATTTTGCTACTCTTACTTTGCATTTACTTTTTTTGTTTCATGACACCTCATAAGTCTAATTTTGTGAGAAACACCCCAATGTGTTTGTTTAAAATTGAGCACCATAAAGCTTTAACTTGATTTCTTTTTTTCTAGAAGCCAGAACCACCACATGACCCAGAAGAGTTTTACATTGACCCCAATAATAGCAAACGTAAGACTATTATATAAATAAATAACCTACCATATATCTCTTATAAAGCTGTATATTATATATATATATATATATATATATATATTTATCATACACTGTAAAAAATTTCACTGTTAAATTACAGTAATATACTGGCAGCTAGATTTGCCAGCATATAGTTGTAATTTTACAGATTACCTACTGTAATTTACAACAACAGTTTTTTACTGTACAAATATTACGAGACAGTACTGTAAAAAAAGGGAGCTGCACAGTATAATACTGTCAGATGTTTGGATGCATTATACTGTTATTTTAGGGTTCCTGCTGTTATTTATACTGTAGAATGTGATTTTTCTAGCATTGTTAAAATGTAATTTTAAAATAAACACTTAAAATTGCTTGCAAAAAAATTCTCAAACAAAGGATGATGATAAAACACTGTTTTTATTAAATATAACAAAATTCAGTGCATTCTTAAATGTCAGTTTCTGCCTCACTAATGAGACTGGGCTGAATAAAACATAATGCTGTGATGTCACATAAATATCACAACACTGCAGAATACAATGTGAAAGCCACTCAAAGTCCATGAAGTTTTTGATGAGGGTGGTCACATGGGGATTAACAGTTGCTGCGTTTTTCTGGACAAGCTTTCCTGTCTTCTCGGACACCTTCACCTGCCTGGCTTTTGTTCACCTCTTAGGGTTCACACCAATTAAGCATCTACAAAGTACAATGAGAGAAGCAAAGATTAATTGCAATGAAGACAGATAAAACCAACTGCATTCACAGTATAAATATTCTGGTTGTTGCCATTCTGGCAGTAATGAGAGAGAAATACTTTATTCAAAAACATGTAGCATGACAACAAATTTGGCCAAAACCCAGTGTTATGTCTATATGCACATGCTAGCTTAAACTTCGACTTACTATTTAAAAGACCTAATGCAATTAAAGTCAATTTACAAAAAAGAAAGAGACACTAATTTAACTCAATGTGACATTCTTGAACAGCTAGTAGAGGATTTACCTTTGAACAAACTCCAGTGTCCTCGCAGCTTCATCTTGCCTTCACAGATGATGATGTTTTCACTGCTGATCATCCAACCTCCAAATGTTACTTCATCACCAGCAACTGATGCAGACAACAATTATAGTTAATGTCCCAAAAAACTCAGATATTATACTGCTACAAATCCATTACTTAGAAAAGCTAATGATATTAATTACAGAAAGAGATTTTTTAGACAGACTGAAAGACTTTTCTATAGGCCTACTGTTTTATTGTTTTATACTCCATACCTTAGTGTTACACTTACCCAGCAGTATCAGCCTTGGACTAGCCGTTTTCAATATTTTACTATGTTCTTACCTCAACTTAGACAAATTAATACAGCCCTATCTTTTTTCAATGCGTGCACTTCATCTTTTACAGTGCCTCGTGAATGTAGCGTTTAGCCTAGCCCCAATCATTCCAATGGCTCCAAACAAAAGTTTTATTTTGTGCCAAACTTACTTGTGTAACTACTCATGTAACAGTCTTTAAATAGGGAAAACATGCAAGTGTTTGGTGGCTTCTAAATTCATCCCTGTTTGGAGCCATAGGAATGAATGGGACTAGGCTAAATGCTAACACATTCACGAGGCACTGTACAAAGATTAAAAGTGCACACATTGAAAAAAGATACAAACAAATGGTGAAACAGAGCCCAATCCCTCATGTAGATTTTAAAAAATATCAATAGATAATCACACGTCAGTCAGACATTTGATTAGATTGCAAATTAACATTAGCATCTTTATTTGTATTTAACCTATATAGCTAGTTGCCAATTCGTTTAACAATCTGCCCTAAATATGTCAAAATCAAATAAATCGTTTTTAGAAATATTTCAAAAATAAGCAAATATATATAACATTTTGTCAATTATTTCACTTAGAAACACAGACTCTGTTCAGTTTGTGCTTACCTTGATATACAGGCGAGGAGTAAAAAACAAGTGAATTCGTCGTCCGTCTCAGTGCTGGTAGGGTCACAATCGGAGTGAAAATGGATGGATAGTCTTTAATTCTGCTTCCTTCTCGTATAATAAAATGCAGAAAAACAGTGTAGTTAAATCAGTTTTACTCATGGTTGCAGATGAGCTCGTCACATGTCTGACATGCCTGACCAAACCAAAAAATACTGTATTATCCCGTAAGACTGAACAGGAGCTTGCTGTTATTATTTTGTTTGTCATATTAATGTTTATTTACAGTATTCAACTGTATTTATGAGAAACGGTAAATTACTGTCCAAAATTCCCCGTTTTTTACAGCAATTTTTTACAGTGTACAGTACATTATAAAAGCGTTATGTTTTTGTCATTAGCTCCTGAGGTAATACGAAAGGACAAACCTGGTAGAAAGGCTCAGTGTAAGAAACCCATGGGCCCTCCACCGACAGTACCACAGGATGAAGGTAATTTAAAAACGACATGCATCAAACTCTTCAAATTATAATAATATTTGTACTATTCAGTTCATGATAATAACTTAAAGGGTTACAGTCTATACAGTCTGAGACAATGTAAACTATGCTAATGCAGGACTGTCAGTCAGTGGCCATGGGTAGCGATTTATCAGTGTGACATCACATTAACAAGAGAATCAAAGCTGCATGTCTAATGAGACTGCTTTGGTTTAATGGGTTATTATTATTATTTTTTCATTTTTAGGGTGGTTGTGTTCACACATTTATACTTTGTAAAAGTGGATTTTGCCTTATAGGTGCCCACTTTTAGTTACTGTAACTTTTTACTTTCTAGATGTTTACTTAGACCCAAATGAAGGCCAGGTGAGCATGATACGTAAAAATATAGTAAACGTTCAATTTCAGATTACAAATATGCCCTTTTTTACTGTGTTTGGTTTGTTTTGTTAGGATGATGACACATATCTGGAACCTGTCGCAGGTCAGTGCTTCACACACACATGACAGGTGACACAGTGACATTGTGAGTTATTGTAAGGGATATTTTTTGTGATTAGACTTCCCTCCTGTACCCCGAAGCCCTGCTCGTATGTCAGCGATCCCTAAAAGTGTCGTGCGAGACCCTCCACCACCAATGTAAGCGTGTTTCATGTGTGCATTATTACTACACAGACACACATTTTTCAATCATGAATCGTGCGGTTTATTACACAATGATGTTTTTTTAATCAACAGCATGAAACCACCTGTTCCCAGAGCCAAGTCTGTAAGTAGTTCTAGCATCACATCTTTTTCCAGTTTTGTGTTTACATTAAGATTTTATTATCTGGAGAGACGACTGATATGTTTGTGGGTTTCTTCAGAGTTCACTTCTGAGCGGCGATGGCCTGAATAAAGGTTAGTCAGTTTCTCTGTTGAATAACTTGAGCGGGGGACCATTTTGTGCCTAAAACATTTGCATGGGGTTTTGGAGGCATAAAAAACAAAGGAAGGGCATTTTTTATTTTTACAGATATTCTTATTAGAGGTGTGCTTTAGGATCATATATAAAACCAGTGTTTTCTCTATATGAATTACTATTTAAAGAATTAAATGATTGCCATATCAAGGGGTGAGAACCAGAGGGGCGTAAATGAGGTTTTACCAACTTTACAGGAGGGCCAGAACCATCAGTTTTGGTTTTATCAGGCTTTATATACTAATTACAATCTTTTATAACTCCAAATTGATTAAATATTCACTTTTGGCAGCAGAAAGAGCTCAT
The DNA here is from genome assembly GCF_030506205.2 of Paramisgurnus dabryanus. NCBI lineage: Eukaryota > Metazoa > Chordata > Actinopteri > Cypriniformes > Cobitidae > Paramisgurnus > Paramisgurnus dabryanus. The sequence goes on from NC_133347.1 coordinate 5,863,014, forward strand.
CAATCTCCATTTTAACCAAAATGTCACTTACGCACTTCTGGTTCTCATACCTCGATAAAATCTCAATGTATTAATTTAATTGATTGTTTAAAAAAGTAAGTGTTAATGTTTGTGTGAATAAATATACAGATGTGATAGATGTGTCCTGTTTGATCTTTCAGTTCTACCGTCAGAGATGAAACGCTCCACAATTTCAGGCCAGCTGCCCCCTGCTGTACCGACTCATAAACCGGCTCCTCCCATCCATATCATGAAAGAACCCAAACCCAGGTGCAAACTGAAATCCAGTTACCTTCAAACTCAATTTGCAAACACAAGATTTTTACATCTTTGACGCAAATTCAATGTTTTGTGTCATTTTAGCCCCCCTTTACCTCCAAGTATGGACTCCGCAGGTAAGAAGATTTATTTTTCCTCTTGCTTGGTTTTTGAGCTTTACCTACACCTGTCACACGAAGCAGAATTAATATGCCCACAAAATATTTTAAGAAAATATAGCAATAAAATAGTTATAATAATGTGTCCATCATACTGTTCACTGGCTTTACCATTAAAGTACTTAATGGGGCGGTTTCCCGGACCAGGATTAGCTTAATCCAGAACTAGGCCTTCGTTTAATTAGGAAATATAATTAGTTTTAACAAACATGCCTTACTAAAAACATTACCTGTGTGCATTTTGAGGTAAAACAAAGGGCACTGATGTATTTTAAGATATGTAAGTGCAAGTTGTTTTCAGTTTGGAGAGCTCTTAAAACTGTTTAAGTCTAGGACTAGTGTAATCCCTGTCCGGGAAACCGCCCCATTATGAATAAGTGTATCAACTAGAATTTGTGCAAGTCTGTCTTTTCATTTCCTACAGCGCCCTCTTTTGGAATGAAACCCACCACACAAGGTTTTGCACAGGTACACAAGTTAAACTACAATTTTACTACAGTGACGGCCGGTGACTTCTTTTTTTGAGGGCGCACGATGCGAAGCTTGTCAAAACATGTATCTAGCCCATCATGTGTGTGGCTCATCATGTCAAAATACGTGCCTGCTGCAGACGCTTCAAAGGGGTTTATGATAAAAGAGATGCTTGCGTTTGCCAGATACTTGCATAATCTCATGCGTAATCAAAGTTTAGTGTTAAATTAGTGTCTTGTGGGTATTTTGTGAACGTGAGCGTCTCTTTTATCATAAACCCTTTTAAGCAGGCACATGATGCACCAACCATGTACCTATAATCACGTAAATTTGTGAGTCTTTTTAAACCATTGTCGCCTGGCGTTCCAACCCTAAACCAAAGCGATAATGGTAAGAAAATAGGACAAAACAGTTGAGTAACCAATACGTGACAATGACAAGTAAACATAAATACGTGAAAGGTCACGGAAAGACGCGGAAAAACGTGACATTGTCTCGGAAAAGAATCACAAATTTACGTGACTATAGACGGTTTCAGCAGTAACAACATAAACAAGCAGCTGTTGTGGTCCTTACGTACTTTCCGGTAAACTCCGCTAAAAATAAATAACAACAAAGTTCTTTAAACGTAGTTTATTTATAAAACAAGCAAAAAACAACATGTAGATTACCTAGGAAACCAAAACATTTGTTATTTTCGATGAGGCATTTGTTCAAGAGATCAGTTAGCAACTAGTCAGACCATTAAAATAAAGAAAATGGAAGTAAAGTTCGGATCCAGACGTGTATCGCGTCAGCGCACGTGCGTCCGATGAAACTGTCTATAGGTACATAATTTCGTGATACTGGGTTGGATGCACATAGGTTCACATTACGCACCGAACACATATTTTGACACGACGAGCCACACACGACGCACCAAACACATATTTTGAATTTGCGCCTCTCTGAAGAGAAGTCATTGGCCGCCATGGGTCTCCGGAGTAAAAGACAATCACTGTGTAAATTATTTAGTAAATCTTTTCTTAAAATATATTATGACACTGAATTGAATGTAACACTTTTTGTAATAATATGTTATTAACAATTAACAGAGAATTAAGTGTTTGATGAATGAAGCGTGTTATGATTTTGTGATAGTTTTCAGTTGTGATGTCACTTAATTCAGTAACTTATTGGCTATCATGAGCAGGAGGCGGGGCTTCAGGACAGGCAGTGGTTTGCTGGGATTTGTGAACGCAAGACTGCAGAGGAAACAGTTCTCAGGTTAAATAAGGTACTCATGTCGTTCTAAAATCAAGCTAAATATGATATAACTATATGCTAACTTTCTACCGTATAAACTACGGTTTAACACCCAAAGCAGAATTATTTTCAGGATTTTAAAACATCTGGGATGATATTTCAGCATTTTTTCACCCAAAAGTGTGTTAGGATAAACACAGACAAAACATTAAATAGATGCTAATTGAACCTAAATTCTCAGTTTTGTGTGTCTTCATACAGGACGGCACATTTCTCGTCAGGTGCAGTAATTCTAAGAATGAAGGTCAACCCTACACGCTGGTCGTCCTCTTTCATGACAACGTCTATAACATACCCGTTCGGTTTCTGGAGGACTCTCAGGTCTACGCATTGGGGAAAGAGGGAAAGAAGTCAGAAGAAGTAAATGTTTCAATGGTCTATGTTCAAATTATATATAAATAAGCAGATTCTTAAAGGGATAGTTCACCCAAAAATTAAAAATTTTTTCATGTTGTTACAAACTTGCATAAATTCATTTGTTCTGATGAACACGAAGGAAGATATTTTGAGGGAAATTTGTAACCAAACTGATCAGAGGCCCCATTGACTTCCATTGTAGAAAAAAGAACACAATGGAAGTCAATGGGGCCTCTGATCGGTTTTCTAGTACAAACATTCTTTAAATCTTCCTTCGTGTTCATCAGAACAAATAAATTTATATAGGTCTGTAACAATTTGAGAGTGAGTAAATGATAACAGATTTTTTTGGGGGGTGAACTATCCCTTTAATGCTTCTTTGCACATAAATGTTAAAACGAAATACTTGATTTGGTAAAAATATATCTTTCTTTCAGCTGTTTGGCAGTTTACAGGAGATGATCTCACATCATATGAAAAATCCCATTTTGTTGATTGACCGTAAGAATCAGTCGAAACACTCAACCTACCTCTTACACCCTGTACAGCCCTAATGTCTTCATCAGCTCTCTCACTCACCCCCTCTCTCTCTCTCTCTCTCTCTCTCTCTAGTCTGACCCTAACACACATATACTGTATATGATCCAAAACACTTTAATTATTTATAAGATGACATTTGTACTATATACTTTCCTTAATATCTTTTGAATTTAGTATATTTCATTAATGTTTTTTAGTTTTAATGACAGTTACAGTATATATATGTCATAGTTATTAAATAAATGCACTGGTGTTGGTGTAAAATTGTTTGAATAAAAGAAAATCAAAAATGTCATGAGTTTTTACTGACTATTGTTTTTTATTGCAAATGACCAAACCTTATCGTTAAATTTTAGTTGTGATTATGTTGTTTTGTGTTTGTGTTGACCTCAGTGTGCATAAATAGACCCCAGTATGAGGGGTGGGGGGTTCTGCTGTCACATGTTTCTCTGAGCGGAGGGGTGAGACACACAGCACACCCCAAACAGTGGCTCTCCACTCCAGCAAACGCGTTTATTTTACGCGTTTGTCAGTCATTCAGCTCGCTAAAGTGCGTCTTAACATCGCGTCAGGAGTTCAGCGGTCATATAACGCGTGTTACTGCGCGCGGATCTATTTCCCACCGCGGAGGAATCTGTCCCGCAGCTCACGCACAAACCGGCTAAAGAGAAAGAGAGAGAGTGAGAAAATAGAAAGTTGGAGAGAGCAGCTACACAGTGATTTGCGGATTATCGGTGTGTAACGGGACCGCAACACGCATCTGTCCGGCAGCGCAGCAGAATGACGCAGATTCTACCTATCCGCTTCCAGGAGCATCTGCAGGTAAAACCGCACACACGCGCGCGACATTTGCGGGTTTATGCTATGAAACCGTAAACACGCCACTAATCTGCGGCGTTGGCCGCGCGCTAACGTTACGACTCTTGCAGTTATAAATGCGTGGCATTAGAAGTATAAATATTTACTACTTTTATGACGTTAAACTGTCGTTACACAGCTGGGTATAGTTGTGTATATGTTAGGACATGATTTTAAAGCACGTTTTAACTTTCTGTTATTACACGACTTGTGTGTGACCACAGATTTATAAATATTCAGTCTCTCAATAACACAAATCCATACTAGGCCATAAAGTGGGAAGGTTTTTATGAAAGATGTAGTTTAAAACACTATACAGATATACTTCCCGTATATTTGCATAATGAAATAGTTGCATGACATGTTGTGCAGTCGATACATAAGTTAGTTGAATAATATGCAAACGTTTTTTGCATAACAGCTCAGCTGAAGTTACTGCCGTGGGTTTTAATTAGAGATGATAAACTGCTAATAATGTCTGAGTGACTTTTCATAACACAGTGTTTGTTTACACACTCATACGTGTAGTTCAGAGATGTGACCAATATGAAGGACATTTCTTCATGTTGTAGATTATTTTAACAGCTAACAGACTCGTTTGTCACCTCACAACTTCTGATGGACCTTTAGCTTTTTTAGACTGATTTTTGAGTCTGCTGGTTTAGTGTCAACACAATCTAGAGGACAAACTGCTTGTTTTAATGTAATGCTTTAACTTGTAAATATTTATTTTGTGCGTTATTCAGATGAAACGTGTCTGTGTGAATTGGGAGTGTGACAGATTAAATACGCAGCTGCTCTCACGTTGGGTTTAAATACTCATGCTGATCTTGAAAGTTTGCAGTCCTGTCTTTAATATAACACACAGTGGTGTAAAACATTGTCAGCACTGTGTGATCAGTGTTGTGAGTGGTTGTTAGGGTGTTGCTGTGTACTTGAAATGTTTTTATAAAACTAGTTCCAGTCCTTGGTTCTGATTGGTCATTTATTTATGATAAACCACAGCTATGACGCTGTACTCAATGATTGTGTGTATCAATGCGCAGCACAGTCAGTCAGGGACTATTTTTTTAGTGGAAAGAGGGATTTTAGTGATTTTACTTTATAAAAGTTGCACTTGTGCATATTTTTGGCTTTAAAATTTGTGTGGTACCATTTAAAAAAGCAATAAGGTACTCAAGGATAGTGCTGTATTGCGAAAAAGTCATGATGACTGAAGGGGTTGCATTGACTCCACTTAGTAGCCATGTTTCCATCCACATGTTTTTATCCGAATTAAGTGATATCGAATGAAAAATGCCTTATGGAAACAGTAAAATTCGATTGAATTTCATGAATATCGACTCAAAAGAAATACGTTCGATCTCATCGGATTTTATCTTGATCGATATGTGGCTTATGCGATAAACGCTGATGGAAACGTTATTTGCCGAATAAATAATGATTTGCGATTAAGGTTTAGGTCATTTTATGGTTGCAACCCACACACAAAACAAAGAAGAAAAAGTTTTAGGTCCGCTCTGGTGGCACACATGGCGTGTGTCAACAAAGTCATATGTAAGTGGACACACGACGAGACGAGATTCATTTAAAATTTAATTTACCAGAGAAAATAACGACTATTTTAGAGCTGAAGATCTTTGCCCGAACCCGATGGGTTCGGTCGGATTCGGGCTTCATTTCTAACATTTTCAACGGGCTCGTGCTCCGCCTTTGCACGGTAAATGAGCGGTCAAGTTCAATCCTGCTGAATGCCCTATCAGTAAGCGCAGGACCACGCTGAAGCCATTTACAGTGGATTTAATAATTTCCTCAACAAAAATGTAGCCTAATCATGGTGAGTAAAGGTTTTTTAATGTTTAACTAAATACATAATTTAGACAGAGGATATAGACTAATGTTGGCATGCCGAAGCAAATCCCACGGAACCTTTATCTTAATTTCGTTATTCTCAAATAACCATCTTATTCAGAATGTATTATCTTAATTTAATTCGTTAAGAAATTATTGTTTTTATTGGCATGTTGGCCTATTTATAATTTATTGCATATGCCTATTAAGAACGAGATGTTAGTTACAGAATACAGATGACTTATTTTTTTTTCTTTGTTTCAACTTCCAAGTGACGTGTAGCCCAGTTAGTCATTAATATATAATGTTAAAACATTTGTAAATTACTCATTCTTGATAAAAGCTGTTTGCGTGCGCACATTTAAATAATATCTGGCTGTAAACGGGTTCGGGCTTTTAAAAAGCTTTCAATCTAAATGTGCTTTCGGGTTCGGGCTGCATTCTGTCGGGCTCCGGTTATTTCAGGCCTAACTTTTAAGGCACGATTACAGCTCTATTTTAGATAGCAAAAATCTAAGAAATGCCATAATTTATTAGGAACTCGCAAAGGAAATGTCCAACAATGGTTATGACAAGACGTGGGACGTCCTCCGGAGTAAATGTAAGGTGCTCAAACAGCGATATGTGTTTAAAAAAAGAGAGTTATCTCGCAACGGTGCCAGAGGGAAAATAAAAGCAAATTCGACCTTGATGAGATGGATCCTTAGCCAAAGAACCCTCGTAGTTTCATTGGCTTCCAATATTAACAGCTCAGGAAAGATATTTGTCGTTCTCATTTACGTAAAGCATTGATCCGGACTATCATTTCACGTTAATGCCTCCGTTGTCGTCGGGCATTTACATGCATCTGCATAATCATAGCAATTTGATGTTAACGTCATTTTCTTATTATTATAGCTTGATATGTCGCTATCAGCTCAGCTGGCACATAAGCACTTATAACTTGTATGGCGCAACCCATTTTGTCTAGCAAAACTTTGTTCGCAAATGTTTGCTTAAATATTGTGCGATTCAGTGTGAAAATGAATGGAAACACCTTCAAATGTCTCAAATCAATTCGATATACCAATTTGATCGCAAAACAGCATGTGACGTCATTACGTACAGGTTTTTATTCGCTTTAAAGCCGTTGGATGGAAACACACTTTCACCCGCTTTATTCGCATACGTTTTTTTACCGAACTTCAGATAATTCGATTGACAAGTGGATGGAAACTTGGCTAGTGTCATGCCTACACTGCAAAAAATGATTTTCAAGAAAAAAAATCTTAGTATTTTTGTCTTGTTTTCAGTAAAAATATCTGAAAATTATTGAATTAAGATGCTTTTTCTTGATGAGCAAAACGACCCAATAAATAAATCTAGTTTTTAGACCAAAAATATAAAATTTAAGTGATTTTGTGCATAAAACAAGCAAAAAAAATCTGCCAATAGGGTAAGCAAATTTTTCTTGAATTTAGTGTTCAAGAAAAATTTTCAAGATTTTGTTGCTTACCCCATTGGCAGATTTTTTTGCTGGTTTTATGCACAAAATCACTTAAATTTGACTTATTTCTTGGGTCGTTTTGCTCATCAACAAAAAGGCATCTTAATTTAAGAATTTTTAGATATTTTTACTGACAAAAATACAAAACACATGACAAAAATACTAATAAATGTTATTCTTGAAAATAATTTTTTGCAGTGTGAGTACCTTATTGCCAACGCAAGTTATTGCTATATTGTTAGTAGTGTTTTAAGAGTGGTTTATAAAGTGTTCTTAGGAGCTTACTAGAATTATTATTATTTTTTTATTTTTGTTAGGGGCTTCATATTATTATACAGTAAATAATAAAAAAATATTAGGCTTGTCAAACGATTAATCGCATACAAAATAAAAAAATTCTTAAATTTAAGAAAAAATTGTTTTGTATGTGATAAATCATTTAAAAGCCCTACTTTTTTATTATTACATACTAATTACACACAGTACACACAAATAAATTATGCAATCACAAACTTTTATTATGTATACGATTTATTGCGATTAATCAATCACCAAATAAATAGTGACTGTTAAGGTTATTTCACACTGATCCAACGAAAGGCAATCAATAGACATTCTAGTTTAGACTGTAAGATGAAGATGACACTGTGAGAGGTTTTTGTTAACTGACTCATCCTTCCAGTAAAGCACATCTTCTTCCGGCCAGCAGATCCTGCACTCGAAGGAGCTCAAGGAGTGATGGTGTTACTGCGCCAGAGGTTGAAGTGCTGCAAACTAAGTGCTCTTCCGCCATATAATATAGTTCTCATTTTTATCCGCTTAAAAAATCACCACGTTTTATTTTGTGCCACCATACTTACTCGTGTAACTACTCATGTAACAGTCTTTAAATAGGGAAAACATGGAAGTGTTTGATGGCTTCTAAATTAATCCCTGTTTGGATCCTAAGGATAGGCTACATGCTAACACATTCACGACGCGCTGTACAAAGATTAAGTGCACACATTGAAAAAAGATAGGTATGTATTAATTCATCTAAGTTAAGGTAAGAACATAGTAAATTATTGAAAAACTGTGGTATTTTCCTTTAAGCATGTCTGGATCACACATATCTTCTCCATAAGAACTGGTTCCCCTGTATTAAAATGTGTCGTCTGCGGTGGGATCCATTAGAAACAAAGGGCCACTGTGTTTTCTAGTGTGAGTCTGAGTGCAGTGCCAGACACTAATGAAGTTTCATTCTTCACGTCTTTCATACAGACATACACACTGGAAATATTCTCTTCGGTTCGACCAAGATCTCAGATGGGTCTTAGCCTCACCTTTTTACAAACCGTTTCATTTGTTTTTCTTTGTCATTGACAGAATTCTTCAGAATCCTAGAAACACATCTGGAATTTACTCCAGATTCACAGTTTGATTGAAAACAGATGCTGCCGTTTCATTTAAATGTAAAGTTTGTTTCATGTGACGTGATGTATTTACTCATGTGTGTGTATCGTAGAGACTATTAAGTCCCAATCTCTCTTTAAATGTTCTCATTCTGGTCTCAGGTCAGTTCAGTTAAATCAAAGAATGTCAAGAATCTGACGCCCAGAGGACTTTAGGCTTTAAGCACATCTGTGTTTTTCTTGAATGTGTGTTGGAGTCTTGGATTATATTAATGCAGGTTTGGTCTGAATACGATTGTGTGTATTTTATAGACAGGTCGATCACGTCTTAATGATGTTGATTGACGTTATAATATTATTTAACATTATACCACGGGTCTGTTGAATGCTTGATTCTGATTGGCTGAGAAATGTTCCACGGGTGTTGATTATTTTTTTGTAAACCACACATCTAACATGTCTTAAAAATAGGCACCAGAGCAATGTTTGTGGTAACCGTGGTATATGCGTAATAATTGACTCCTTAATTATTCAAAAATAATGCACACCCACATTGTAACGGCAAGCGTCTTGCCGCATTACCACCTTGGTTGTGCATTATTTTCTTATAATTCAACGGCTCGTCGTCAATTATTCCTTACATGATAAGTGAAACTGCAAATTTCATAGATTTAAATGTGTGCCAGTAAAAAAGTTGAAAAGGGTAACACCAAATTTCCTTATTGGACTGATATTTCTAATACTGTTATTTTTAGTTTCTTATATTATATTATGGTTAAATAAATCTGTTGTATACTTTAATGTCCTGTTGCGTTTATTGATATTGTATAATTGGTTATATACTATGGGGCTGGTTACACTTGGTTTTAAGATGTGTTTTCATCAATCGGATCACAAGTGGACGAGAGAGACACATTACGTTTACACCTGCTATTTAAATCCGTCTCTTTTGTCCACTTTCGACCGCATCTGTCCTGAATACTGTGAGGGGGTGGTCTGTGAGACGGTGGGCGAGTCTCTCTGCTGTCATTCAAACGCGAGCGGGAGTAATTATGAGTTTTTATGGACGCAAACTTATATTATGTCGGAGCCCGCTGCTTGTTTAGCAAGTATACATGCTGCACAGTGTTTTGTACGTTTATTTGTTGGAGATTTCTCTGAATTTTCAGCGCAATTGATGAAATAGGATCGCGCAACTTTCCCGCTTTCAAAACGAAACTACGGAGAACACCCGCAGTAGTTTTATCAATGAAAGGCTAAAAATAGCGCTGTTCACCGTATGTTCACGGCAGAAGTAAAAAAAAGACGTAAAATTAGTGTTTAATACCTCAGATTAGATAAAATGGGCGGAGAGAAGGCGGTCGCGTGTGGCTGTTCGAACGCATTCAACCACATTGCGTTCCGCAACTCCAAAGCGATCCCATCGAAAGTGGTTTCGACTACCTCTGAATGTGGTTGAAAGTGGTCGAAAGTGGATGCGTTCAAAACGTTTTGAACACCGTTTACACCTGGCATTAACGTCGTCCACTTGTGATCCGATCGACGAAAACGCATGTTAATGCCAAGTGTAAACAGCCTCTAAGATGACACCAGAAGTGATAATGTGCATCATGATAACATATTTATGAATCCCTCCATCATTAACCCACATGCGGTTATATTTGTTGTGTCATTTTTCTCTGTCCTGTGATTGGCTGGTGGTGTAGAGCTGTAATCCAATAGAAATGCAGCTAATTAAGTTTTCAGCAGGAAGAGGAAATGTGTTTATCACAAACTCAAATTATATTACAGTGATAATGAGCAATAGACACAGGTTTGATATGATGAGATCTACCTGCATACATGAACACATTCATCTCATTCATCATAGTTTCACTTTCAGTAAACACTGTGAATTAAAGTGGCACTAAAAGTAAATGTGTGTCTAATAGACAGTAAAAAGTGATAGTGCTGCACTTGCCACATTTATTACAGCACCTTTGCATTTATTCATACTTTATATATATAGTCATTAATATGTTACAATTTACATGCCTGCCCTGTCTTAATATACGTTTTCAATATACATATTCAATGTGCTATGTCATCTACAATTTTTGCAATTTTTATTTTGTTGTAAATAATATGATTATGTCAGCCTTGCAGTAATGAGTCTCTGCAGATTAGAGAGAGAGAGACTCATTATGTCATTCATCATTCTCTGATTTGACTGTCAGTAAGTACCATCATCATCATCATCATCAGAGATGAGGACCATAAGCTCTTTCAGAAATCAACTTCTTAAGATTAAGATCTGCTCTCTGTATTTGTGGACATCTGGAGTTTTACGCCACTACACCCAGTGTGTCCTGTGGGAGCTCTTCTGCTGTCATACACGTACACCCAATGAGTTTCTGACTTTTGATTATGTTGCTTTGAGACATTTAGTCAACCTAAGCAGACACACAACCCTAAAAATGTAAATATTAACCCAGACGTAACATTTAATGTGAAAAATGAACTTGACAGGCTTTTATCTTTGAGTGTTTGAATGGATGGTAAGAAGTGTTTTAAATGACAGTTAGTTCTCTTATGAATAAAGTGCACTGAATCGTTAAAATTCAGTATGCAAAAATCCATGTACTGTGTCTGTGCGTTGTGTGCGTGTGTATCTGTGTTGTGTTTGTGTGTGTGTGTTATGTGAGGTGTATGTGTCTGTGGTTTGTGTGTCTGTGTTGTGTTTTGGTGTGTGTCTCTGTGTTGTGTCCATATCCATGTGTGTGTGTTATTTTGGTGTGTGTTTGTGTTTTGTGTCCATGTGTGTGTCTGTGTGTTTTATTGTGTTTGTATGTGTGTATCTGTCTGTGTTGTGTTTGGTGTGTGCCTGTTTTCGTGTCCTTTTGTGTGTGTCTGTTTTGTGTTTGTCTCTGTGTTTTATTGTGTTTGTAGTGTGTTGTGTGTTTGTACTGTGTCTGGACGTTGTGTGCGTGTGTATCTGTGTTGTGTTTGTGTGCGTTGTGTGCATATGTTGTGTTTGGTGTGTGTGTTATGTGAGGTGCATGTGTGTTGTGTTTATGTGTCTGTATTGTGTTTTGTGTTGTGTTTGGTGTGTGTCTGTGTTTGTTGTGTCTGTGTGTTTTATTGTGTTTGAAAGTGTGTATCTGTCTGTTTTGTGTTGTGTGTGTCTGTGTTTGTGTGATGTGTCTGTGTGTCTGTGTTTTGTTTGTGTGTTTTATTGTGTTTGTATGTGTGTATCTGTCTGTGTTGTGTTTGTTTGTTGTTTTTGGTGTGTGTGTGTGTGTGTGTGTTTGTCTGTGTGTTTGTACTGTGTCTGTGCGTTGTGTGAGTGTGTATCTATGTTGTGTTTGGTGTGTGTGTTGTGTGTCTGTGTTGTGTTTTTGTGTTGTATTTGTGTGTTTTGTTTGGTGTGTGTGTGTGTCCATGTGTGTGTTGTGTTTGTGTGTGTTGTGTCTGTGTGTTTTATTGTGTTTGTATGTGTGTATCTGTCTGTGTTGTGCTTGTTTGTTGTTTTTGGTGTGTGTGTGTGTGTCTGTGTGTTTTATTGTTTTTGTCTGTGTATATCTGTCTGTGTTGTGTTTGTGCTGTGTCTGTGTGTTGTGTTTGGTGTGTGTCTGTGTTTGTGTGTTGTGTCCGTGCTTTGTGTGTGTGTGTCTGTGTGTGTGTGGATGAGGGTGTCAGGAATGCTGATGTGGGAGACTGAAGAAAATGTTGTGGGTTCATTTATTTTATCTGACTCAGATTGTGTGTGTGTGTGTGTGTGTGTGTGTGTGTGTGTGTGTGTGTGTGTGTGTGTCTCCAGGCTCTTGGTTAAGTGTGAGTGTATATTCCAGGAAGACAGACAGTGAGTTTGTGTTCTGTTTGTATCTTCCAGCAGTGATTCAGTGCAGGTTTATGTGATGTCACAGAGATTTTGACCTCTGAAGAATCTGAGGGCTTCACCCATCTCTATCCAAACTCTCATTAGGATCTGTTATTTTTTATCTTTACTCTTTTAAAAAGGAGAGATCATATTTATTGCTCATTAGTAAACACTGTAAATTCTTCAGCATTTTATTGACCGCTGTCTCTGTCTCTCCTTAGCTGCAGACGTTGGGAGTGAATCCCGGCAGCATCAGTTTCAGCTGTCTGACTATGGAGTCTGACCGCTTCATTTGCATCAGAGAGAAAGTGGGTGATCAGAACCAGGTGGTAATCATCGACCTGAACGACCCCACCAACCCGATCCGACGGCCTATCACAGCGGACAGTGCCATCATGAACCCGGCCAGCAAAGTCATTGCGCTGAAAGGTGTAGATGAGTTTAACAACACATTTCATTATGAGCTCTCTAAGTTAAAGCTTGCAGTAACATCGCCTGCAGTAACAGCATATCCTATTGGTCAGGTTAACAGATAGTCCCGGCCTAAACTGATTGAAACAGTGTTAAATCCAGATTTGATTTTGTATTTGACCCAACAATGGGTTAAAACAGCACAAGATTTTAGGGTAGGTTTTCCCTCTTTGGTCAAATGTTAATCAATACGTCTCTCTTCCCACAGCGGGACGAACGCTACAGATCTTTAACATCGAGTTGAAGAGCAAAGTAAAGTCTTATACCATGAAAGAAGACGTCCTCTTCTGGAAGTGGATCTCTGTTAACACCATTGCTTTGGTTATGGACACGGCTGTATATCATTGGAGCATGGAGGGAGACAGTCAGCCAATCAAAATGTTCGATCGTCACGCCAGCCTCGCTGGATGTCAGATTATCAATTACAGAACAGACGATCAGCAGAAATGGCTACTGCTCATCGGTATATCAGCTCAGGTGTGTGTTTGCGCGTGTGTGTGATCACCTGTGCACATATCTGTGACCATACTGGTTTTGGTTCTTAAAGTCCCACTGAAGTAAAAAATGACAACTTTTATTTTTTTAAGTAATATTGCAGTGTGTATTATAAGCAATTTATCAAAGTCATTTATTTAATTAATATGCCCTCATAAACTTCAATCAAAGACGACTTGGGCGGGAGCATCCTTTAACTCCGCCCCGTCCAACTGTCGGTCTGCTGCCAGTTTTATTTCTGAAACGGCAACTTTTCTATATCAAAGCAATATGTGAAGTAAAACACAACACAACACGGAAGTTACATTTACGACTTCCGGTTCAGGGGGACTTTAAAGCAACACCAAAGAGTTTTTTTTACCTTAAAATAATGTTTCCAAAAAAGTTTCAGTGGTTCATCCACTCAAAACAGGGTGAATGGCACTTTCACATTCGCTTTGCAGCCCTCTATCGGCCAAAACCGCACTAAAGAAGTTTCCAACCGTCGGGTAGTGGTCCTGTAGTTCGAGTGAAAACTACAAAAACTTGCTTTACGGCAGACCTACAATCCAATCAGAGCCAGCTATGCTGCAGTATTTACGACCGTGCTAATGAACAATTACGCTTCTAACCTGTAGGGGGAGCAAAGAGCAATAAGTCTTTAGTGTTGCTTTAAGGATCATATAAAACTTTATTATTATGGCTCTAATTTTTTTTTAATAATATATACTAGGGATGCAATGATTTGATTTTTTGGGGCTGATACCGATTTAAACAGACAACTATTGGCCGATGCCAATATTAACTCTTTCTCTGCCAGCGTTTTAAAAAAAAGTTGCCAGCCAGCGCCAGCGTTTTTCATGATTTTCACAAAAGTTTAATGCCTTCCAGAAAATGTTCTTCTCTAAATATATAAACATACAATATACCAAATGAAAGAACAGACCCTCTGCTTTCAAACAAAACAAAAAACGTTTCATCCTACCTTCAGTAGTTCTTTTGTAATCAGCTTTTGAATATGGGTAGGTTTCTGCAAAAACACCACATTTTGAGCAAAAAGCAGAGATAATTCCATTTTTGTGACGGACTTTTCATAGAGATCCCATTCAGAGCGATCTTTAAAACAGACACAGACATGCAGCCGCTTGCCATAGGGCAATACTTCCGTGTTTAAAAAGTTGCAGAAGGGCGCCACCTGGTGGATAATAGCTATATTGCGGAAAGCCGGAAATACTTGTCATTGGCAGGGAAGCGTTTTCTCTTGATTAAGGAGATATCTCGTCAATGGTGGCGAAAGAGTTAAACACTTGAATACAATACTATACAGTTGGCCTATTAGCTAGTTTATTTCGGCATCAAATAATTTTTATTGAACATGGATTGGATCTATTTAAAATTCAACTGACCAACATAATAAGATAGGCACCAAGTTTTGGCGATTTTTGGTCTTTTTCCGAGATTTTGAAAAAAAGCCCAGACCGCAGACTTTTTCGGAAATACTCTTTAAAGGATTAGACAATTTTCTTTAAAAAAATCCAGATAATTTACTCACCACCATGTCATCCAAAATGTTGATGTCTTTCTTTGTTCAGTCGAGCAGAAATTATGTTTTTTGAGGAAAACATTCCAGGATTTCTCTCACATTAATGGACTTTAATGGACTCCGACACTTAACAGTTTTTATGCAGTTTAAAATAACTCTTTAACGATCCCAAATGAGGCATAAGGGTCTTATCTAACGAAACGATTGTCATTTTTAGCACAAAAAAAAAATGCACTTTTAAACCACTTCCTCCGGCTGTGTGACACACCAGGGCGACCTCATGTATTTGCGTAATGCTGTGGAAAGGTCACTTGTTACATATATGAAACACACATTTGCGGACCATTTTAAACAATAAACTGACACAAAGACATTAATTAGTATCATTCCACATACAACAACGTCTGAACGGTCCTCTTTCTCCACACTTGTAAACACTGGGGCAGAGTTTCGCATATGTCATCCGTGACCTCTTGACGTGATGACGTATTATGTGAGGTCGCGCTTGTGCGTCACACGACCAGAGGAAGATGAGAAGTTGTGGTTTAAAAGTGCATATTTTTTATTTTTCTTGCCAAAAATGACAATCGTTTCGCTAGATAAGACCCTTATTCCTCGTTTGCAATTGTTTAGAGTCCTTTGAAACTGCAATTTTAAACTTCATTAAAACTAATAATTGTTGGGGTCCATTAAAATGAGAAAAATCCTGGAAAGTTTTTCTCAAAAAATATTATTTCTTCTCAACTGAACAAAGAAAGACATCAACATTTTGGAAAATGAACTAATCCTTAAACCTCTCACGTGATTAACTACGTGTTTTACAATTTTTTCCCATCGCACGTCTGACAAACTATAATATGGTCAGATTTTATTTTGTTTTAGGAAGTATTTCATTATTTTGATAATTATTATTTTTTAAATGCTGGTCTTTTTCCGAGATTTTGAAAAAAGCCCAGACAGCAGACTTTTTCTGAAATACGGTGCATTACTAATATATAAATTTTTCAATAAAATAGTGTGCGTTTATCAGTCTGAATTTATAACGTTTTTGAACAGTGTA
Source organism: Paramisgurnus dabryanus (assembly GCF_030506205.2). NCBI lineage: Eukaryota > Metazoa > Chordata > Actinopteri > Cypriniformes > Cobitidae > Paramisgurnus > Paramisgurnus dabryanus. Next base: position 5,879,117 of record NC_133347.1, read on the forward strand.
CAGTCTGTAGGATTTTGTTTTACTTTGTCTTTGCAGCAAAATCGTATTTTAGGCGCCATGCAGTTGTTCTCTGTGGATCGTAAAGTATCTCAGCCCATTGAAGGTCACGCTGCAGCGTTTGGAGTCTATAAACTGGATGGAAACCCAAATCCTTCAACTCTCTTCTGCTTTGCTGTCAGGGGGCAAGCTGGTGGAAAGGTGACAGAAAAGCTTTATTACAAAGAAAATGTTTCACATCTCTCCTGAATATGAACTAAGCTGCACTACTCGAGATTCACTAATTCAACGTTTGTTTGAACCTATTGGTTCTGTACATCTAAAGTGACTTTTGTTTTCTGTTTTAGCTGCACATCATTGAGGTCGGTCAACCCCAGGCAGGTAATCAACCCTTTACTAAGAAAGCAGTGGACGTCTTTTTCCCCCCTGAAGCTCAAACAGACTTTCCTGTAGCCATGCAGGTTAAAACTTTACCTCACTTTGAATAATAAGCAGATGAAAAGACCTTTAAAAAGAAATACATATCCTCATGTCGGCTCTCCCCTCGTATCCCAGGTCGGTGCTAAGCATGGCGTTATCTACCTCATCACTAAATATGGTTATTTCCACATGTATGATCTGGAGTCAGGCACGTGTATATACATGAATCGCATCAGTGCTGAAACCATATTTGTAACAGCTGCTCACAGCAGCACGTCTGGAATCATTGGGGTCAATAAAAAGGGTCAGGTAAACATCCACTGTACTCTTCTCATACTTTACACACACACAGATTTTAGATGAACACTGTTAACTATATGACTAATGTGTGCTCAGGTGCTGTCTGTATGTGTTGAGGAGGAGAACATAGTGAAGTATGTAACAAGTGTGCTGCAGAATCCTGAACTCGCCCTGCGGATGGCGTTACGCAGTGACCTCTCTGGAGCCGAAGAGCTCCTCGTACACAAATTCAACACACTGTTCTCTCAGGGCAACTACACTGAAGCCGCCAGAATCGCTGCCGCAGCTCCCAGGGTAACTGAACAATACAGTTTTGTTGTTCGATTGACAGGCCTAGTTATTTGTTTTGAGCAGTTGTTATCCGGTAACAACAAATCTGCAAATGTCACGACTGGCCAATCAGAATCAAGCATTCCAACGAGTAATAAGATCAATGAATTCACTCTCTCTGTTTATGATGAAACACTCAGGGAGTTTTACGAACTGCAGAGACCATCCACAGGTTTCAGTCGGCACCGCCTCAGGGTGGACGGCCGTCTCCACTGCTGCAGTATTTCGGCGTTCTTTTGGATCACGGGCAGCTGAATAAACTGGAATCGCTGGAGCTCTGCAGGCCCGTACTGGAACAGGGCAAAACCCAATTATTGGAGAAATGGCTGAAGGGAGAAAAGGTTTCACAATCAATATAATTTTTTTTTAAATATACTGAATAATAGCACTGACATCATTTGAAACATGCACGCTGTAGTAGTAGTTATTTTTCCCATGATGCCCCACAGCTGGAGTGTTCAGAGGAGTTGGGCGATCTGGTGAGGTCCGCTGACATCACGCTAGCGCTAAGCGTTTATCTCCGAGCAAACGTTCCCGCCAAAGTCATTCATTGCTTTGCAGAGACAGGACAGTTTCAGAAGATCATTCTCTATGCTAAAAAGGTAACCCGAGTATTTCAGGTTTCGTGACATCATTTGATCTGTGCCGGATGTAACTGGTATTGTTGTTTTTGGAGCAGGTTGGATATTCTCCAGACTGGGTGATGTTGTTGAGGAGCGTGATGAGATCAAGTGCTGATCAGGGCCTTCAGTTTGCACAGATGCTTGTTCAGGATGAACAGCCGCTGGTCAGCGTCAGTCAGGTAGCAAACTCACCAACATCATCCTGTGTCCACAATTTCTTATTATGAGTACAAATACACTCACCTAAAGGATTATTAGGAACACCTGTTCAATTTCTCATTAATGCAATTATCTAATTAACATGGCAGTTGCTTCAATGCATTTAGGGGTGTGGTCCTGGTAAAGACAACCTCCTGAACTCCAAGAATGTCAGAATGGGAAAGAATGGTGATTTAAGCAATTTTGAGCGTGGCATGGTTGTTGGTGCCAGACGGGCCGGTCTGAGTATTTCACAATCTGCTCTGTTACTGGGATTTTTACGCACAACAATTTCAAGGGTTTACAAAGAATGGTGTGAAAAGGGAAAAACATCCAGTATGCGGCAGTCCTGTGGGCGAAAATGCTTTGTTGATGGTAGAGGTCAGAGGAAAATGGGCCGACTGATTCAAGCTGATAGAAGAGCAACTTTGACTGAAATAACCACTCGTTACAACCAAGGTATGCAGCAAAGCATTTGTGAAGCCACAACACGCACAACCTTTCGGCGGATGGGCTACAACAGCAGAAGACCCCACCGGGTACCACTCATCTCCACTACAAATAAGAAAAAGAGGCTACAATTTCCATGAGACTAGAAAAATGTTGCCTGGTCTGATGAGTCTCGATTACTGTTGAGACATTCAGATGGTAGAGTCAGAATTTGGCGTAAACAGAATGAAAACATTTATCCATCATGCCTTGTTACCACTGTGCAGGCTGGTGGTGGTGGTGTAATGGTGTGGGGATGTTTTCTTGGCACACTGTAGGCCCCTTAGTGACAATTGGGCATCGTTTAAATGCCATGGCCTACCTAAGCATTGTTTCTGACCATGTCCATCCCTTTATGACCACTATGTACCCATCCTCTGATGGCTACTTCCAGCAGGATAATGCACCATGTCACAAAGCCCGAATCATCTCAAATTGGTTTCTTGAACATGACAATGAGTTCACTGTACTAAAATGCCCCCCCCAGTCACCAGATCTCAACCCAATAGAGCATCTTTGGGATGTGGTGGAACGGGAGCTTCATGCTCTGGATGTGCATCCCACAAATCTCCATCAACTGCAAGATGCTATCCTATCAATATGGGCCAACATTTCTAAAGAATGCTTTCAGCACCTTATGGAATCAATGCCACGTGAATTAAGGCAGTTCTGAAGGCGAAAGGGGGTCAAACACAGTATTAGTATGGTGTTCCTAATAATCCTTTAGGTGAGTGTATATGTATTAAAAGAGATAATACATAATTTGTCATCATATTGCATTATATTTATGCATTTGGCAGATGCTTTTATCTGCCGATGCAACTTACAGTGCATTACAAGGTATACATTTTTATCAGCATATGTGTTCATTGGGTTTGAGTTTTACCAGCTTGCTATTTTTGTGTGTGTGTTTGTAAGGTGGTGGATGTCTTTATGGAAGGTAATCTAGTCCAGCAGTGTACTTCATTTCTATTGGACGCTCTAAAGAACAACAGGCCGGAGGAGGGGCCTATACAGACACGCCTCCTTGAGATGAACCTCATTCACGCCCCTCAGGTGACCCATTAGAAGGCAAATCATTGCCCATATGGCAATGCAGTGTCACAGTAAGATCTGTGGTTAGTCCAGTATGTCTGTGTATCTCTACAGGTTGCAGATGCAATACTGGGTAATCAGATGTTTACGCATTACGATCGAGCACACATCGCTCAACTGTGTGAGAACGCCGGATTGCTACAGAGAGCACTGGAACACTACAGCGATCCGCACGACATCAAACGAGCCATCGTACACACGCATCTGCTCAATCCTGAGGTGTGTGTTCGTACAGACACAGGTTTCACTTTATAGAGAAACTTACAAGATAAGATTTAACATACCGGTAATCTCTATCTGTCTCTCTCTTTCTCTTTCAGTGGTTGGTGAATTTCTTCGGCTCTCTGTCTGTGGGTGATTCTGTCGAGTGTTTAAAGGCCATGTTGGCTGCAAACCTCAGACAAAACCTACAACTGTGCGTTCAGGTCGCGACCAAATATCACGAGCAGCTGGGAACTCAAACCCTAGTGGAGCTTTTTGAGACTTTCAAGAGTAATGAGGGTGAGCGCTTAGATCCCCATGTGTGTATTCACCAATTTCATAGCTAAAAACCAATGTTATTTTGTGTATTTGGTATAATACAATGTGTTTGCAGGGTTTATGGTGCAAAAAACACATTATTTTCAACATACTCCAGATTTCACTCTCCTCCTAAAATGCCCAGATCTTGTACAAAACTCATCGATTTGAAAAGTGCTGTGTCCAGTGGCGGCTGGTTAATGGGGGCGCTGCCCCCTAAAGTTGGAAAGAGAAGAAAACTACTTTACCATGTTACAAAAAAGTTAAATATATAATGTAGGTGTGACCCCGAATAGTCGAAGCTTCGATGCATCGATAGGACCAATCTCATAGACGTATCTTCGCAGAGGTGTTATAAAATGAGGATCATAAAATTTTGGCCGTATATGGGTGCACATAATCTGATTAACATATAACAGTTTTCTCCCAATATAGTAATATACAGACTATTATGATAATGGTATGCAAATAATATGTGAAGAAGTAGGTTTAATTAAAGGGATACTTCACCGATTTAGCATTCAGCTTTGTATCTGTAGAAACCCGGCAGTATTACTGAATGACCATGTTTCCCTCCATCATTTCCCCCTGAGAGGAGAGATATCTGCATTTTGGTTCTGCAAAAAAGTCCTCCGATGATGCAAAAATCGTCATATTACATCATCGGAGGACTTTTTTGCAGAACCAAAATGCAGATATCTCTCCTCTCAGGGGGAAATGATGGAGGGAAACATGGTCATTCAGTAATACTGCCGGGTAATAAATCCAATAAGTCCATATGGTAAGAGGTTTCCATGCAATGCAAAGCAGTGGTCTCTTTGTTTCTGCAGGTAAAAAGACAAAGCTGGCAATTCTGGCTATACTTTTGTTATTTTAACAATTTCTTTGTTTTATTTTATTTATAAATCACTCAACGTTATTTGATTTAACTATTTGGCTTGTGTTTTGTTTCCGTGCACTTCAGGCATTGTATACATATTTGATCTGCACCTTGTTACTTCTGACCTTATTTTATAAAAAAAATTTATTATACACGTAAATTTTGGATTACTTTTCATCGTATCATTGTTGCGCTGTTGTGTGCTGGCCAAGGTGCTGGTGCATGCATCTTAGCCGAGACATTGTCATATTTTTTTTGACTGTTGTAAGTTTTCAAATGTATTTAAAACAGGGTGGTTATCTTGTCAAAAGTTAAATTTCAAAACAGTTAAGCCGTTTCTGTAAATTTCGGTGATGATACGAAAAATATCTGCACAGAACATAATTTATGCCAGGTTAAATCGTGAATCAGACAATAGGTGCCCTTTAACTGCGAGATTAAATTCGGCAATTAATCAGATAAAATTTGAATAGTTACTCAATTAGATTTTTCACTTATTATAGCTAAATAAAGCACTAAATTAGGGTATTCATGGGTAGAAGTTTACTTTTAATAGTGCAAAAGTGATACAATACTACAAAGTACACAACCACACTACTTTTTAATACATTCTTTTTTATTTTGTTATTTTAAGCCTTAAATTAAAAAAGTTTGTATAGCTTTTAAATAGTAAAACATATATTTAAATATCAAAATATTGTTGCAGCCCTAGTATTCAGTGACTGAACCTCTGAAAGCGTTTAGTAGTTAAGTCTTAATGGGGTGGTTTCCCGGACAAGGATTAGCTTAAGCCAGGACTAGACCTTTAAGTTTAATTAGGAAATGTAACTAGTTTTAACAAACATGTCTTACTAAAAACATTATTTGCATGCATTTTGAGGCAAAACAAAGGGCATCTATGTATTTTAAGATATGTCAGTGCAGGCTGTTTACAGTTTGGACAGCTCTTACATTTATTTTAGTTTAGGACTAGTCTAATGCCTGTCCGGAAAACCGCCCCAATATGGTAATATATTAATTTAGTAATAAAAAAATAATGTTGCACCTGCTGATAATGTTCTGCTATATGTGTTGTTATAGCACCTGACTAAGCCAAACTTACTATACATAAAACAGATATTTGTACATTAAAAAATTATTATTCAGTCCCAGACAGCAGACAACAACGGGCAGATCCGCCTAGAGTCGTCTGCTGTCTGGGGTGTATTCAGTGTGTTTAGCACCTTTTTGAACAGAATTGCATTGGAAATTAAATTAAATGGAGGTGATACAACTGAATTAGTTCATCCGTCTCTCGCTGTATTTCTCCGTCAGGTCTGTTTTATTTTTTGGGCTCCATCGTGAACTTCAGTCAAGACCCTGATGTTCATCTAAAGTACATTCAGGCTGCATGTCGGACCGGTCAGATTAAAGAAGTGGAGCGGATCTGCAGAGAGAGCAGCTGCTATAACGCCGAACACGTCAAGAACTTCCTCAAGGTTAAAGAGCGTCCTTACACAAAGTCAAATCTAAAGTTACACAAACCACTAATTATTGACTATTTTTGTTGCTTTCTATTGTCTTGCATTCCACCGGTTTCCCAAAATGTAACTTTAGTAAAACTTGAGATACAGCACACCTAATAGCCACCTATACCCTTATTCTCTGTTAACTACATTAGTTTGCAAATAAAGTTCACTTGAATCAGTGAATAAAAAGGAGTGAGTGAATTCGGACACTAAGCACTGCAGGTGCCATCTTGTGTTGAGACATGGGAGTTCATTTGGCACATACCTCACAGTGAAGAGGTAGCGGCTAGCGATCAATTGTAAACTCATTATTGTGGTGCATTATGGGATTGAATAAGTGGACGTGATGATTTTAGACACCACTACAAATAGTGTATTATTTAAGGGTAAAGGAAGCTATTTTGGACAAAGCCGATGATATGTATCTGTAAGTTAATTCTGATGTGTTTTTGCACAGGAAGCCAAACTGACGGATCAACTGCCTCTAATCATCGTGTGCGACCGCTTCGATTTCGTTCACGATCTCGTGCTGTATTTATACCGCAACAACCTGCAGAAATACATTGAGATCTACGTGCAGAAGGTGAACACAAGATCCGTTTTTTTTAATTCAGAACGTCCACTGACATGACTGTAATATGTGACGTGTGTGTTTGTGTAGGTGAATCCCAGTCGTCTGCCTGTGGTTGTTGGCGGTTTGTTAGACGTGGATTGTTCAGAGGACACCATTAAGAGTCTGATTCAGGCGGTACGTGGAGATTTCAGTACCGATCAGCTGGTGGAGGAGGTGGAAAAAAGAAACAGGTAAAATAATAAACCTGTGTCCTGTGATTTACACTTAACTCTCTACTTCACATTAAAGGTGCAGTGTGTCAATTTTAGAAGAATCTCTTGACAAAAATGCAATATAATATACATAACTATATTATCAGTGGTGTATAAAGACCTTACATAATGAATTGTATTGTTTTGATTACCTTAGAATGAGTCGTTTTTAAATTACTTCCCGCCAGCCATTTTTATTTTCACAAAAGTTTAACCAAAATGCCTTTTTTTCTAAAAATATATAAACATACAAATATATCAAATGAATGAACAGACCCTCTGCTTTCTAACAAACAAACAAAACGGGAAAAAAACAGTTCATCCTATATTTTTTCTCTGCTTATAAACTCTTAAATATGGGTATTTTTCTTAAAAAATACACACTTTTTAGCAAAAAGCTAAATAAATTCAATTTTTGTCAAGGAATTTTGTTAGAGATCAGATCCAGAATGATTATCAAATTATACAGTTTAAAATCCGTAAATCTTTTTTGCTTTAGTTTTTTTATAAATTGAGTATCCATTTAGTGGATAATCATGGTATTACAGATTAACATAAAACCTCATCAGGAACATGTTTTTTTTATGCAAATGTTTTCTCTTAACTCTTTCACCGCCAGCGTTTTAAAAAAAAGTTGACAGCCAGCGCCAGCGTTTTTCATGATTTTCACCAAAGTTTAATGCCTTCCAGAAAATGTTCTTCTTTAAATATATAAACATACAATATACCAAATGAAAGAACAGACCCTCTGCTTTCAAACAAAAAAAAACTGTTTCATCCTACCTTCAGTGGTTCTTTTGTAATCAGCTTTTGAATATGGGTAGGTTTCTGCAAAAACACCACATTTTGAGCAAAATTTATGACGGACTTTTTATAGAGATCCCATTCAGAGCGATCTTTAAATCAGACACGGACATGCAGCTGCTTGCCATAGGGCAATTCTTCCGGGTTTAAAAAGGTCCGGAAGGGCGGATAATAGTGGTATTGCGGAAAGACGGAAAATCTCGTCATTGGCGGGGAAGCGTTTTCTCTTAATTGACGAGATAACTTGTCAATGGCGGGGAAATAGTTCATCTACATACACCACCTTACATGAAAGTCGCCATTTTGCACTGCAAAGTAGGCCTAAACTGCTCTGCAGAGCGTGTTTTGTGACTATGTTGTCTAAGATGAAGTCATGTTTGTCCTGCAACGGCTACCGTAGCTTCTCTATGTGTTTCAATAGATAGGGAGGTGAGCTGTGAACTTAGATGTCGGATGCAATTCACAGTCTCACAGCTAGATGCCGCTAAAAATCTACACACTGGTCCTTTAAATGTACTGTTGAAGATCAAAATAGACAGTTTTTAGAGTTGTTTTAGCTAAAACAAATGAGATGGATTTGTATGTTAAATGGTACATTTGAGTTTTTATAAATTCAATATATCGTCAACATTGCGGCTTAGTATAAAATAAAAGCTAAAGTGAGGTTTCGCTCACCTTTGTAAGTCGGTTTGGATAAAAGTGTCTGTTAAATTCGTAAATGTTAAGCACCGATTCATCTGTCTCCATGTGCTAATATTCAAATTATTTGTGAGTTATAAATGTTTTAGCCCTAACAGATAGCGTCTCTTCTTTTATTCAGACTGAAGTTGCTGTTGTCCTGGCTGGAATCCCGTGTGCAGGACGGATGTAAAGAACCTGCTACCCATAATGCTTTAGCAAAGATCTACATAGACAGTAACAACAGTCCAGAACGCTTTCTCAGAGAGAACCCACATTACGACAGCGTGACAGTGGGACATTACTGTGAGAAGAGAGATCCTCATCTGGCGTTTGTGGCTTATGAGAGAGGCCAACGTGACCTGGAACTCATACAGGTGGATTTGTTTCCGATAATATCACAAGATTATAAAATTATGATTTATTACTCATCATCTCTTCTGTATACGCGTAGGTCTGCAATGAAAACTCTCTGTTTAAAAGCGAATCGCGGTATCTGGTGCGACGGAAAGATCCGGATCTTTGGGCCACAGTTTTAGAGGAGACCAATCCTTACAGACGACCCCTGATAGACCAGGCAAATATATCAGTTGACATCGTGCAGCATTTATTGTGTATTTGTTGTGTGTGTGTTTATGTTAAAAGTGTGTGTGTGTATAGGTGGTTCAGACGGCTCTACCTGAGACACAAGATCCAGAAGAATTATCCGTGACAGTGAAAGCGTTTATGACGGCCGATCTACCCAATGAACTCGTAGAGCTACTAGAGAAAATAGTGCTGGACAATTCAATATTTAGTGAACACAGGTCAGTGGACTCGACTGAGCAATGGGTGACATTTTGAAACATGATATGCTAAAATTGTCATGAAATACATCGCGAAAATCATTATAAATAGTAACAGATGATTATAATCAGGGTTCCCACGGGTCCTTGAAATCCTTGAAAGTTTGTGAAAGTCTGGGGGGCAAAACTCAAGGCCCTGGGAAGCTTTTGAAAATATACATTCATAGATACAGGTCATTGAAAGTGCTTGAATCTATTTTATGCAAGAAATTTTCTGAAAAAAAAATCCATATTATTCCCTGTGTAGTGTAGGATAATATCCTAAAAATTCTAGACTTTTTAAGCACACGTTCTAAACTGTTCCCTTTAAATGCTTATATCTTCTGTATGCGAATGTTGATTCATACCAAAATGCTTTTTTGCATAGTTGTATTTGACACATGAAAACGTCTCGAGTTATGTATGTAACTGTTGTTCCCTTAGAAGGGAACGAGACGCTGCGTCTCCCTTGCCATACTTCCTGCGTCCCTGTAATGCTGTCTTTGGCAATATTTCAGATAGCGTTATACTTCCTGGCTCCCGCATCACCCTGTCTTTATCATTAAGCCTCACCATTGGTTGAATTTAATATACACATTCAGACGCACTTACCCTTGGAGTCATCCCCAAAGTGTCACCGCAGTGACGCAGCGCGAGTTCCCTCGAAAGGGAACTGAAACAATGTATCTTAAAAGGGAACACGATGTAACCTTGCTCTCACTTGAAATGTGTCCCCACATTTAGTACTTGAATTTAAGGGTATGGACCTGGAAAGTCCTTGAAAGGTCCTTGAATTTGAAGTTAACTAAGGTGTGGGAACCCTGTATAATGACTGTGATTTGGTTTGATTAATCACAGCGTGTCATGGGCATATGTTGTAAAAACATCCTATATTTGTTTGGTGCTCTGTATGTATTAGAAACCTGCAGAACCTGCTGATATTGACAGCGATAAAAGCGGACCGAACACGTGTTATGGAATATATCAACCGCCTGGACAATTACGACGCTCCTGACATCGCCAACATCGCCATTAGCAATGAGCTGTATGAAGAAGCCTTCTCCATCTTTAAGAAGTTCGATGTCAACACCTCGGCAATACAGGTGCACGCACGCATCATCACGCAATCGATGAAAACTTAACAGACAGGTGCTTTATATAAACATGTGACTCTTGCAGGTTTTGATCGATCACACTGGGAATCTGGACCGTGCGTATGAGTTTGCGGAGCGCTGTGGTGAGGGAGCGGTGTGGAGTCGGCTCGCTCAAGCTCAGCTGCATAAAGGTCTGGTGAAAGACGCCATTGACTCTTACATCAAAGCTGGAGAACCGTCTGCGTATATGGAGGTGATCGATGCAGCCAGTAAAAACGGTGAGAGATGATTGGTTAACAGGTGATTCTTCACAATCATAGTGTGTTTCTTCTGAGTTTGTCTGCTTTAACAGGTGACTGGGAGGATCTGGTGAAGTTTCTTCAAATGGCCAGAAAGAAAGCGAGAGAGTCTTACTTAGACACAGAGCTCATCTTTGCTCTGGCCAAAACAAAGCGTCATACAGAGCTGGAAGATTTTATCAACGGGCCCAATAATGCTCACATACAACAAGTACGAAAGTATTTTAATATCCACCTGTCAAGAGGTGACATAAAGCAACCCCATATCATCACTGATGTTGAGGGTTTAACAGTAAATGTGTTTGTCTATATAGGTTGGAGAGAGGTGTTATGAAGATGAGATGTATGAAGCTGCCCGTCTGCTCTTTAACAACGTGTCTAATTTTGCTCGTCTGGCGTCCACACTCGTTCGCCTCGGCGAGTTTCAAGCGGCTGTGGACAGCGCTCGGAAGGCCAGCTGCACACGCACATGGAAAGAGGTGATGATCTTAACCACATCCAACTTTTTCTTGTTGCATGATGATGTTGTTGACAGCCAAAAAACTTGGATTTACATGTAAGAGATGCATGTTATCTTTTAAGTAATAGTTTGGTACAAAATATCAATTTAGAGAATTTTTTTTTTTTTTAAGAAAAGTGTTGTTTTGGGTTTACATTTATAATGGGACACAATGGGTCATTAAATAACAGTGGTTTGAATAACATGAGGGTAAATAATGAAATGATCAAATTTTCATTTTTAAGTAAATTAACCCTTTCTTAAGTCTTTCCCCGCCATTGACGAGTTATCTCATTAATGACACCATCATGTCGTTCCAAACTCGTAGGACCTATATAATGTTAAATATGATATAGTTGGAGAGCTTGTTGACACTTCATTTAAAATCTACGTACGATATAACTGTCAGTGTCCATGTCCAGAAAGGTAATAAAAACATCATTAAAGTAGCGAGACTAAAGTCACGTGACTGCATTGACGCGGATGACGTGTTATCCTCATGCTTGCAAAGTTTTTTTTTTCAAACTTACAACGTGCATCTCTCACAAAAAAAAACAGCTGGGGCGCACCAGATAACACGTCAGCCGCGTTGTACGTCATCCGCGTCACTGCAGTCACGTGACTTTAGTCTCGCACATGCGCTTCACAAAAGACGCGGAAGAGAAGACAATAAAGTCATAATTTTTTTGACCAAAATTTATTTTTGATGTTTTTAACACATTCTAACTGATCCACTGATGTCACATGGACTACTTTGATGATGTTTTTATAACCGTTCTGGACATGGATGGTATACCGTTACTAGATTTTCAATGAAGGGTCAACACGCTCTCAGACTAAATCTAAAACATCTTAAACTGTGCTCTGAAGATGAACAGAGATCTTACGAGTTTGGAACAACATGAGGGGGAGTTATTAATGACATTATTTTCATTTTTGGGTGAACTATCCCTTTAAGAGAAAACATTTGCATAAAAAAGTGTCTCTGAAGAAATTTCATGTTAACCTGCGATTGTCCACTAGATGGCATACTTACCAAATTTATGAAAAAACTGAAGTCAAAACTTTATTTACTAATTTTAAACTCTGTGTATGTTTTGACAATCATTCTGAATCTGATCTCTAACAAAATTCCTTCACAAAAATGAAAATATTTTATCTTTTTGCAAAACATTTTGTTTTTTAAAGACAAATACCCATATTTTATAAGTTTATAAGCAGAGAAAAAATATAGATAGGATGAAACATTTTTTTCCTGTTTTATTTGTTTATATGTTTGAAAGCAGAGGGTTTATTCTTTCATTTGATATATTTGTATGTTTATATATTTTTAGAAGAAAATTTTCCTGGAAGGCATTTTGTGAAATTTTTGTGAAAATCACAAAAAATGCTGGCGGGCAACTTTTTAAAAAATGGCTGGAGGCGAATGAATTAATGTTATACTTGATAAGGACAAATGTTGAACATCTACACTATTCTACTGTGTGTGTGTTTGTGATTGGCAGGTGTGTTTTGCATGTGTAGATGGAGAGGAATTCCGGTTAGCGCAGATCTCCGGTCTTCACATAGTGACTCACGCTGATGAACTTGAAGAACTCATCAGCTACTATCGGGTGAGGAACCTTCATCATCATCATCATCATCATCATAACCTTACTGTCTAACAGCATGGACAGCATCATAATGAGTTATAAAATACAAGCCTGTTGGGAAGATTTGAACTAAATGATCATAGATACAGTATTACACCTGACAGAAGATCAAAACATGGACTCATATCGGACAGTCTCATACATATAAAGATTAAATGTGTCATCATCAAGTAAAAATTAAGTCTGTCTCTCTCTCTCTCTCTCTCTCTCTCTCTCTCTCTCTTTCAGAATCGTGGGTATTTTGAAGAGATTATCATGTTGTTGGAGGCTGCATTAGGATTGGAGCGTGCTCACATGGGCATGTTTACTGAGTTGGCAATACTTTACTCTAAATTCAAACCGCAGAAGATGAGAGAACATCTGGAGCTTTTCTGGTCCAGAGTCAACATCCCAAAGGTCCATAATCATCACAGAACAAAAGACTGTCATCTTAAGATGACTAGATAGATTGCATTGGGTATCTAATACACTTGAGCGTAACGGTTGGTGTTTTGTGATTGGTCAGGTGTTACGAGCGGCAGAACAGGCCCATCTGTGGGCGGAGCTTGTGTTTCTGTATGATAAATATGAGGAGTATGACAACGCCGTTATGATGATGATCAGTCACCCGACAGACGCCTGGAGAGATGCTTCATTTAAAGAGCTCATCATCAAGGTAACAAACACACTGAACCCTTCACACGGAGACACAGGGGCTCCTCTTAATCAGCTTTCTTTGTTCAGTTTTAAGGACAGTAATCCGAAATTCCCACAATACTATGCAGAAACCAGGTAGCGTTGCAGCTCATTGTGTACTCCTCCCAGAAATCATGTGACATTTTCGGAGGCTCTCGAAATGAAATTGTATGAAAAATACAAATGAGACAATTGTTGATTTACAGTAAGAATGTAGAGCAAAAAAGTAACTTTCATAGCAGAGGTCACAATCATTTTAAACTTATGGGAAATACCTGGGTTTGTATTGAGATCTTTAACTTTTAACTATTAAAGGGATAGTTCATCCAAAAATGAAAAGCATCCCATGATTTACTCATCTTCAAGCCAACCTCGATGTATATAATTATCTTTTTTCATGCGAACACAATTGTAGTTATAGTAAATGTCCTGGCTGTTCCAAGCTTTATAATGGTAGTAAATGGTGCTTTTGATTTGATGCACAAAAAAGGCCATCCATCCTTCACAGAAGTAATCCACACAGCTCCATTGGGTTAATAAAGGGTCTTCTGAGGGCAATCGATGCCATTTTGTTAAAAAAAAAATCTATATTTAAAACGTAGCGTACGAGACATAGTGGAAATGAGAAAAGAGAAGACATTACATCCTATGGTTAAAAACGCATTCTCTTGTGAACGCACATCGGTCGTTACCAGAAGCTAGTTATTAATATATAAGTTTTTAAAGGTCTAAATATTTATATTTTTCTTGGCATGTGGATTACTTCTCTGAAGGATGGATAGACTTTTTGGGCTTCAAATCAGAAGCACCATTCACTTCCATTATAAAGCTTAGAACAGCCAGGACATTTTCTAATATAACATTGATTTTGTTTGTCTGAAAAAAATAATCATATACATCAATGATGACTTGAGGGTGAGTAAATAATGGGATAATTTATTCTTTTTGGATGAACTATCCCTTTAATTTTGCAAATCTGAGCACAATTTAAAATCTCACAATTTTGAGATTTCTTTCTGAAACAAGAGATTACTCAAGAAAAAAGTTTCCATTTTCTCTCTATTAAATCAACTGAGAAGAAATCATTGAGATATTTTAAGAGATCTTTACTGAGAGATTTTTTTCTGTATTTTTCTATCTCTCCTGCAGGTGGCGAATGTGGAACTCTATTATAAATCTCTGCAGTTTTATTTAGACTATAAACCCCTTCTGCTCAATGATCTGCTCTCTGTTCTCACACCTCGACTGGACCACAACAGAACTGTCAACTACTTCAGAGGGGTAAATATTGTTCACACAGACACACACACATGTGCACACACACACTTGCGCACGTACTGTGATGATGCTTTGTATGTATTTGCAGGTGAATCAATTGAGGCTGATTAAACCGTATCTCAGATCAGTACAGAGTCACAATACCAGGGCTGTGAATGAAGCCCTAAACAACCTGCTGATGGATGAAGAGGACTACCAGGTACACACATCTCAACACACATTTACACCTGACAAACACCTGAACACAGACAGTAGTGACACTAAGATCATCTGCTCTTTTTTTCATTCAGGGTCTGCAAGCCTCCATAGACGCCTATGATAACTTTGATTCTATTGGTTTAGCTCAGCGACTGGAGTCACATGAACTTCTGGAGTTTAGACGCATCGCTGCGTATCTCTACAAGAGAAACCAACGCTGGACTCAAAGCATTCAGCTCTGCAAGAAAGACAAACTCTATAAAGTACAAATGCTATAGCACAGAAAACACGTATACGCTACCGACCACAATCTTTGACATGTTTCTGAAATAACATAGACACTTTCAGGTGGTTTAAGCAAATATAGATAACATATACACAACACTTACAATCATGTTCAATGTTATCTGTTGCCGTATGTCAGAAAATATACATTTTTCAATTAAACATTTAGGAATGTAAATCTGTACATATGGGAAAATATCGCAATATGCTTATTCCAATATTGTGCAATAACTTTGCTTTCCAAAAACACGTAGTTTTTAATAATATAGTTTATTACAAACCTTAAAGGGACAATCCACGTTTTTTAAAATATGCTTATTTCCCAGCTCCCCTGGAGTTAAACATTTGATTTTTATAGTTTTGGAATCCATTCAGTTGATCTCCGGGTCTGGCGGTACCACTTTTAGCATAGCTTAGCATAATCCATTGAATCTGATTAGACCATTAGCATCGCGCTAAAAAATATCCAAAGAGTTTTGATATTTTTCCTATTTAAAACTTGATTCTTCTGTAGTTACATCGTGTACTAAGACAGACGGAAAATTAAAAGTTGAGATTTTCTAGGCTGAAATTGCTAGGACTATACTCTCATTCTGGCGTAATTATCAAGGACTTTGCTGCCGTAACATGGCTGCAGCAGGCGGAATGATATTACGCACTGCCCGAAAATAGTCCCCTTGGTTACTTTCAATAGCAGGGGACTATTTTCAGGCCCTGCGTAATACCATTGAGCCTGCTGCACTTTTAAATATGAACTCTTTGGTTATTTTTTAGCGCGATGCTAATGGTCTAATCAGATTCAATGAATTATGCTAAGCTACGCTAAAAATGCTACTGCCAGACCCGGAGATCAACTGAATGGATTCCAAAACGGTAAAAATAAAATGCTTAACTCTAGGGGAGCTGGAAAATGAGCACATTTTCCAAAAAAAAAATAAGTGGATTGTCCCTTAAAGCATTATCATATTGCTTATGGTATATCACGTTTGTTTTTAGCAAGTTTTCACATATAGGAGTTTTCTCAGCTTTACTGTTTAGTCATTTAGTGGTACTCTAATTTTGCTCATCTGTAATGCAGGATGCGATGCAGTACGCCACAGAGTCGAAGGACGCTGATCTGGCTCAGGATCTTCTGCGTTGGTTTATTCAGGAGGGTAAGCAGGAGTGTTTTGCAGCGTGTCTCTTCACCTCCTATGATCTTCTGTCTCCTGATGTCGTTCTGGAGCTGGCCTGGAGATACGGCCTCGTGGACTTCGCCATGCCGTACTTCATTCAGGTGATGAGAGAGTACCTGAAAAAGGTGTGTATGCAATCTTGCACAGAAAACGTACATATGCACACACCACATTAAAGGCGTAGTGCACAATGTTTGAAAGCCATTGTTGATATTTGAAATCACCTAAACAATCACGCCCCTACCCCAATAGAATCTGGACCTTCTTTTGATAGACCCGCCCCACATCCCAGGCAACGATGTCAGTTAGAAGACACACTCCTTACTGCCGATTGGCTAAAGTGTGTTTTGGTAGTCGGCCCGACTCCCTTTTCCAAAGCGTTTTTCAGAAATTTTGCACTCCGCCTTTAAGCTTCATTGTTGAATATACATCATAATGTACTGATGCTACATCAAACCTCACGTAAGTTTCCTGCATCTACAGGTGGATGAGTTAGCCAGACAGGTGAAGGTCTCTGTCTCCTTTATGTTTCTCTCTTTTTCTATATTTCTATTAGACTCGTTCCTCAGTAGTTTGCTTGATTACCCATAATGCATTGCTTCTTCGCTATACCAGGACTTTTGGTTTGTTGTGTGTTTGTTTGTGGGACAAACAATGTGACGAATTATGACGAATCATAATTTTGTAACAGAAAGAAACCCTTAGAGCATTTTATCTTTGTTGTTTTAACACTGTTGTGTGTCTGCTGTAATCGTGTATCAATGTTTAAAGTTGCAGTATCTCAGTTTAAAATGCAGGTGGCAGCAAAATGCTGTTATATTTAGGTTGTGGCTAGAAGGGATACGGCTACGGTGAAATGTCGCTGGATAAGCGCTTATTTTATTCTAATCCTACACTCAAATCTAACCCTTAACCCAACATTTCATGAGTTTTATGCCGTAGCTGTATCATATCTAGCCAAACTGCTGTTTTTCGTCCTAATCCTACCTCAAACCTGCTAGATTTGGCTGTAGCCGTATCCCCTCTAGCCAGAACCTCATCATTTATCTGCAGTTTGTTGAGTCAATCAAATTTATTGTAGTGCTGGGGAAAGATTAATCGCGATTAATCGCATACAAAATAAAAGTGATTTTTGGCATAATATATGAGTGGGTGCTGTGTCTAATTATTATGTATATTTTACTAGAGCCCGACCGATTTATCGTTTTGCCGATTTTATCGGCCGATATGAGCCTGTCGCAGATATATCTGTATCGGTGTATAAGCCGCAGATATGTAGCCGATATGAACGTTCCTTACAGAAGACATTAAATGCTTTTGAAAGATGTAAGTACTTCAGTCAGTCCCTCAGTTCAGGTGGTGGCAGTCACGCGGTTTCTTCACAACATTTTACACCTGGTGTTAAGACGCGCTTTGGTCGATTGGATTATAAGTGGGCGAGAAAGACACATTCCGGTTTACATTTGGTGTTTTTAATCCGTCTCTTTTGTCCACTTGCGAGTTGTTTAAAACGCAAGAGGAAGAAATGACGCGAGGCGGAGAAAGGACACGCTTAAACTGACGCGCAGTCTGTGGGAGTACAGATGCTTGTATGCTCATTTCAAAGCAATTGATTAAATAAACTTGCGCAACTTTACACCCTCGCTAAATTAAAGAGGCGGAGAGCAGACGCTTTAGTTTTATAAAAGTTTAAAGTACCGGCAGAACACTGTGGGTTCGCGTCATAAAAACGTTGTGCAGTACATTAAACATAAGCCTACATCAGTATGTTGTCAGTAAAGCATTGTCGTCTTAACAGTAAGTTTCTAATTAATTTGTGAAGTACATAACTTACTGTAAAGCAAATAAACAATGACTTTATAAGTTTCCATTTTCAAAATAAGCCCAATATAACATTATTCTTGTCAAAACTGACAATCATTTAAGTTATATGTATTTTGTTTTGTTTGTGTTTTAAAGTTATTTATAATTAGTCAAGTTTACTGTTTTATGCACTTATATCAGAATCATTTTGGATAATAAAGTTTTTGGTTAACTTGTAAAACACACCTGCCTATATTACATATCTTTGTCACGTCATTTTAAGTGTTTGATCACCACATTTGTGAGTGATCATTGCAAAAAAAGTATTTATATATAGTATATTCTGTTAATGTATATAGGGTATTATATGTACAGTAGCCTGCTGTAGTATAATATACTGTAGTATATGTGTACTGTACTATAATATACACATAAAGAATATCGGCCGATATATCGTTATCGGTGTTTTTTTACTCCCTAATATCTGTATCGGCATCGGACCCATAAAATGCATATCGGTCGGGCTCTATATTTTACCACACACACATTCATATATTAATTTCAGAATTGTTTAATTTATATATCATTTATATTTAATATAGAATTTATAAAAATATAAATTAATATATATAAACATGTAAATGTTTCTTAAATACATAAAGGAATTATTTATACATAATAATTACACACAGCACACACTCATATATTATGCCAAAACTAACTTTTATTTTGTATGCAATTAATCGCGATTAATCTTTGCCCATCACTAATTTTTGTTTTACTAGTTAACTGTGACAGCATCAATATGATAAAAGATGTACAATGTTTAATGGCACTTATCGATTTGGGGTCTTGCAGGTGTTTGTGCATATATAACATCTTTATATAACATCTTATATATACATTTTTACCCAAAATTATGATGTTGCAAATGTTGTTGTGCAGTATTTTGGCATTTAATGTGTGAGTGTATCTGGGTTTGCATGGAGTGATAAACTGATGTAAACAGACAAGAGAAGATTGGATTTCTGAACATCTCCTCCAGAGGATCAAGCATTCAATGCATATGTGTGTGATTGTTTACCTGCTGTAGGTGTGTGAGGTCGAGTGTATGACAGGTAGATAGAAGTGTGGAGTAAACACATAGTTTGATCTTTCTCACACAGGTGGATGAACTTCAAGATGCAGAAAATAAAAGAGCATCAGAAGATGACATCCCTGATGCCACATCCATAGTTTTTGGTACAGTAGTGATAAAATCCTTTCTGTTTCACACACATAACATAGACAATCCTTTTCATTAAACATTTGTAGGCATGTTAAAGGGGCCATGGCATGAAAATCTGACTTTTTCCATGTTTAAGTGCTATAATTGGGTCCCCAGTGCTTCTATCAACCTAGAAAATGTGAAAAAGATCAACCCAGTAACTTAGTTTTGGTAAACCATTCTCTGCAAGCATGTAAATAAGTGATGATGTCGTAAGGAGATCTTATTATAATAATACCGCCTCTTAATCTGCACTATCCAACCATGGCACAGCTATTTAGTGCAGAGAGAGAGAGAGAGAGAGAGAGAGAAAATAATTTACAGCACAAATGAGTTTCAATTGCAACAAACCATCATCATTGCAATCAGTGTTTGCATTTCATCAGCTCATTTGCATTTTAAAGGACACACCCAAAATGCCACATTTTTGCTCACACCTACAAAGTGTCAATTTTAACATGCTATAATAAATGATCTAGATGGTATTTTGAGCTAAAACTTCACATGTATACTATGGGGACACCAAAGATTTATTTTCCATCTTAAAAAAATCTAGTGACATGGCCCCTTTAAGTGTACTTAACTTTTATTCAGTGCATTATATCATACCTAGATATAAAAGATGAATCGCCTAAATCACCCATCATTCTGATATACAGTAAAACAATGTTAGATCTCTAATAAAACTGAAACGTGTGTGTGTTTGTGTACAGGACAACAATTGATGTTAAACGGCAATCAAACACCCATCACACCCCAGTCTAGTTTTTCGGGTTATGGATACACCGCTCCTGGATTCGTTCCTCCAGCATATGGCTTCAACCCTCAGCCTTGATTCTCCAACAGTGCTTCTGCTGCTAGGAATTATGGGATATATGTCTGCTATGCTGGACTTGCTGCATACAAGATGCCCGATAAAAGCTGCTTCAAACAAACAAAACGCAGCACTAAATACAACTTATTTGTTGACTGACACAATAAGCTGCTCATGTTAAAAATTTTTTTTTAAAATATATAGATAGTATAAAACTACACTCCACATCTCCACAGATTGTCCAACTTTGACATTTTAACATTTCAACTACTGACAATCCTTTCAGTTGTTTTGTCTTTATACATTTTATCCCTGTCCAATTGTTTTATTTTGCAAAAATTGCGTTTACGTTTAAAGTGCTACAAAAGTGAACAACACACTGATAGTGAGAATGCAATGACGTCATATATGCATGTCGAGCGCTTCAGTCACGAGAACAAACGAATGTTTAATGGTACCCAGAATGTCTGTATCGCTCACGTATCAGTAAAAGCTCTAGAAATGCATACGGTACATGATAAAGGAGTGTTTAGATTCATTTTTTAATTTAATTTTGCATGTTTTACTGATGTATTCTGGCGCTGTCAGCATCACTGCAAGCCGTAAGCACTGACTACAGTCATGTAGGAGAAACTGAATTTTATAGGAAAAGAAAAAGTTAAGCAAAATATATAAATAGTGATACTGGATGATGGATGCACAGGTGGGGTGTTGTGCATTTATGTGTACACAGGAAAATAAAGTTTACATGCATTAAACATGCTGTTTGATGTTACAGCATCTCCATCTGCCCGTGTGTCTGTCTCTTAAGTTACTCAAAAAATGATAATTTGTCTTCATTTACATACCTTCAGGATGTTTAGAAAGACATTAAAGTAGTACGTATGTATAGTCTTACAATGTTTATAATGTTCTTTAATGTTTAAAATCTACAATGTCTAAAAAAGTAAAGCTGTTCAACAGTTTGTCGTGGATGTGTATCGAGGGTTTAGGGTGGAGACGACTCAGTCCACCTTAAGGCAGAGCCCCGCCCCATGATCGCACTCTGACCGCTGATTGGCCAAGATCAGTCTCGTGTCATCGGTCTATGGTCGGCGGGTCGCGCGCTGCTCTCAGATTGTTTCTTCTGTTTGAGTGAAGATGACGCGTGAACGCGCCGCACCCGCGGGGAAACTCACGCATCCTGGAAAAGCAATACTGGCAGGTCAGACACATATAACATATACAACATGAAGAAAAGTGTTTAAACTGTTTCGTGCGTGTGAAGTTTCATTTTTCAGAAGGACTTCTTGTGAACTTTATGAAAGAAAACAGGAAAGATGAGTAAAAGAAAGATGCTGTCATTGAATTAATGTTTTTAGGTAACGCCTCGTTCACTTTCAATATGTAACAGAAATGTAGAAAGTAGGTAATCTAGTCATTCTTAGTTTATCCAGCACTTGTAAAATTTAAAAGTAAACAAGCTAAACACACAGAACATACTGTACAGATGAAATTTGTTATGTCAGATCTTAACCTTTGAATTAATTATGCTTTAAGAAAGTGATTTATGATAGATGTTTATGGTGCTTGTATTGTTATCATCCTGATCAAAATGTACTGTATGATGTATTCATCACTAAAAAGAGGATATAAGACAGAGCTCGTGAGCTTTACACATGATGATGACGATGGTGGTGGTGTTTGTTTGGGTTCTTCTGTAGGTTTTGATGATGATGTTTTGTCTGACAGATGATTTATCTGTGTTGTAAGGTCAAAGCGGAGTATTTGTCCCATAAAGCACACAGTTTAGACATCTCGGTCATTACAGGACATTTTAGTTTCTAGAGAGAATTTAATAATCAAGATAAACATTTTATATATATTTTTTTTACAATAAATGCATTATTAAATAATGCCCTGAAATATGTTTAGTTAAATGAGGTAGATAATGTGATTACAGTCTCTCTCTCTCTCTCTCTCTCTTTCTCTCTCTATCCATCTGGTGTTCCCAGTATAATTGGTTAACTACCGTCTAGGATCTGCTGTTCAGTTGAAATGAGATGACAGGTCTTTATGATATTTTTCCTCCATTACAGGCTTGTTTTATGTATATATAGCCTACACACACAGCCCTCTGTAATTACACAAGGCCTTCACATTTAAAATGTCACATCCATTTCTATTTGCTAAAGGACAATAACAGTGTAACTGTAATGTTTTTGTCATTATTCTTTCAGCTCAGATAACTGTTATTGTCACTGTTATATGTGGATAGTTGTGATATTGTGTGTAGATCATCACTTACTGTACGTGTGTTTAAGTGATGATTTTAGTGTGACATCATGTCAGGTAGCTTTGTTGTGTACTACAGTTTAAAAGTCCTTTGGGAGTGTGTGTATCTAGATAATATTAATAATACTGCACCCCTATCTCATTACAGTAATGCATTCTTCTAGACATTTTACTGTTACAGTAAATCAATACTGATATACCACTATTATAAATAATATATTTATTTCTTTTGCGTTTAGCTTGAATTAAATTTTATGTTTGTGTGGTTTTGAGTCTTAAAGTATGTAAAGTGTGTATATGGATGTGTTTGTATGCTATTATGTCCTATGCAAAGTAAGCTTGTGTCTCATAAAAATTGTGTCCTTGTGTGTTTGAGTTTTATGTAAAGTGTGTTGTGGGTTTAGCTATAAAACACAAAGTGTATTGTTGTGTGCCTCTGGTCTATGGTGTCACAAATGCATGGTGACCTGTAAACACAGTCGGTCAGATGTTTCTCTCATCGTCAGTTATGTTGCTCATTTCTCTGAGTTTTCTGCTTATTTCTTTAGGAGTTTACATCCGCACACATGAACAGAATGTGAATATTCCATCCAGACAGATTAACCTGTTTAACTAGTACAGCATTACCTGTTTAACTAGTTTTATTTACACACGCACACACAGATACATATAAAGACAAAACCAACGAAAATTTAAACCAACAACTGGGCTGCACATAACAAAGGGAGGTCTATAGACAGGTCATCATTAAATTATGAAATAATTCAAGAGAGGCCCTCGTGTGGCTTCAAATCTTTTTTGTTAGCTGAGCTCAGCAGTTGTTCCATTTGAATATTATAGCACATCATGTACAACCATCTTTGAAAGCAAGGACCTTGTGAAGATGTCCCATTAAGGAGTATTACTTTTTTGGCTACAATCATGCCTACCATAAGGGCCTGCTGCTGAGTATAAGAAAGGGTATCTATTACATTAAAATAGCCAAAAATAGCTATATTGTGATCAGGTTGAATAACAATTTTGTATGCACTTAAAAAAAATTAAATAATGTTAGACCAACATAGGGCAAAAATAAATAATAAACTTGCCAGTGTCCTGTTCAGGGCTGTCACAATGATTAAATAATCATCTCATCGTAATTGTTTGACCTTATCGCGATGATTTCAAATCACCATGATGATTGCACATCTCTCTAAAAAACACAAGGGGGAGCTGCAGTGCCTGTATAAACGAGATCGTATCTGATTACTTTTAAGAATGTGTTGTGTGTATAAATATTTACTGCCAGATAAACCTTGAAAAAGATTTAATTTAAATAATCACAACAATCTGTGAAAATAATTTCATAAACAAAAAAATGTATGAGAATTAAATGTCAAAGCAGGCAATTAATCGACATAATCGTCACAATTTATTAAACAATTAACCGTCAGCCAAATTTGATAATCTTGACAGCCCTAGTCCTGTGCCACATGGCATCTATCTCATTAGTAAAATACTGATGAAAATATTTTGGATAATTTTGTTGAGTAGTGGAGGTGATGTATAACTTTAAACTGGATTAGTTTATATCTTGAATTTACAATAAAAAATTTTGTTACATTTTCTAGGTTGATAAAAGAAATGGGGACCCAATTAAAGCACATAAACATGAAAAAAGTCAGATTTTTATGATATGTCCCCTTTAAATGTTTGCGCACCCCTGTATACTGAATGTTATATAATATTACCATCCATGACAATGAAACAACTGGCCCGTATAAGCAATAAATTATTTCTTATTTGCCAAATAATGATAATTTAAAATATTTTCCTGCAGTGGAAATCTCTGGATGTAATTTTTTCAGCTATACTAGCCTGTCGGTCTGGAGATCTGCAGTTGCTTTAGGCAATTCTGTCTAATGGAGAAGCGCCATTGAGGTTTATCATCACTCAAAGCTTTTATTGCACTGTAAAAATGTGTGTGTGTGTGTGTGCGTGTATGTATTTGTGCGTGTTTTTCTTTTTGGTCCCTGGTTTTGCCGGGAGGCTAGTGTTCATCTCTTCTCCTCTCTAAGCACCTCCTCCAATCACATTCACCTCATCCTTATCCTTCTGTCTCTCTCTCTGTCTGTCTGTTTTGGTGTTTGTTTGTCTCTCTCTGAGGTGTCGCAATTTGTTCAGCTTCAAACTTTAGTTTTTACACAAAATGAAACTTGTATTAACATAGAACATTCATTTTTACATTTATTCCTTTAGCGTTTTTTTTACAATGTAAAAACACTTATTATAAATTAGAATATATGGCATTATTGAAAATGGGATTGTCCTCATAAATAAATTTGTAATCTAATAAAACTGTAAAAATCAAGAGTTAATTCTAGGTAAGCTGGAAAATAAGTGTCTCTTTAAAAGAATAATTTTTTATAAGAGCAGGAGTTTGACCTTATATAAAGAGTGAATAGATTTTTTTCATTGTAGGTTGGTTGCGTTCATATCACGCAGTGCCCCAAAAATGGTCCCCTGCTATTGAAAGTAACCAAGGGGACTATTTTTGGGCAGTGCGTAATATCATTACACCTGCTGCAGCTATGTTACGGCAGCAAAGTCCTTGATTATTACGCCAGTATGAGAGTATAGTTCCTAGCCATATCGGCCTAGAAAATTGCAACTTTTGATTTTCCGTCAGTCTTAGTACACGATGTAACTACAGAAGAGTCAAAGAAAATATATTTTAGGATATTTTAGGAAAATATCGAAACTTATTGGTCCCTCTTGAGCGCAATGCTAATGGTCTAATCAGATTCAATGGATTATGCTAGGCTATGCTAAAAGTGGTACCGCCAGACCCAGAGATAAGCTGAATGGATTCCAAAACTGTAAAAATCAAATGTTTCACTCTAGGGGAGCTGGAAAATGAGCCATTTTTCAAAAAAAGTGGAGTGTCCCTTTAAAGTAATATAATCATCACCATTACTCATGTACGATGCCATACAACAGTCTTCATCTGAGGAGATCTGTGGAGAGTTTTACGGTTTTAGTTGATGGCAGCTAAAATGTTTAATAGTTTAAAGAAGCTGTAGATTATAGTGTATGTTCTGTGTTTTTGCATTATAAAGAAGCAAAACTGGAATGACATGAGGGTAAATAAATGATTTTGGTTTGTGTGATTGATCTTGATATACTGATATAGTGAGGATATATGAACTGCAGTCTGAAATTATAAACACACACAACAGTGATGAATGAATGAGATTGAAGTGGTTTTTGTGAGATTTTGATGTCAATCAATCATGTCTAACTGTGTTTTCTTGCTCTCACTCAGTCTTATACACAAACACACACAGCTGACAGTGTGAAGGTCTTTACTGTGATTTATGATTGTTCAGTGTGAAGAGACCGGCAGGAGATTCTGTACTTTTATTGATTAGTTCTATCAGCTCTGCGTGAGCGTGTGTGTGTGTGTGTGTGTGTGTGCGTGTGTGTGTGTGTGTGTGTGTGTGTGTGTGTGTGTGTGTGTGTGTGTGTGTAGCTTTAAAACCACCACATGTCAAACTGCTCCCAATCTGTTAAAATAAAATGTATATTGATCTGAAGTAAAAACTGAAAGAAAATAGGAGAGACAGTTTGTGTGGTTTGATGAATGTAGTGTTTTGTTTCTGGTGTTGTTGTGTAGTCATGTGTGCTTGCTTATATATTGTCTCAGGTTTGTGTGTGAGATTTACTTTAAATCACAAACTCACATGTTTTTTTATTTTTGATGCAATATCATCTGCATCTATATGTGTTTCTCCCCACAAACAGATGAGCTAATTTAATTACATTTAATTAGAGAGAGAAATCCCGGAAGAGAGAGAGAGTCTTTGTTTTGCTTCATGTTTGTTTTTGTATGATTAAAATGCACAAATAGATTACAATTGAGACTAAGTTTTGAGATGTTACTCTTTCATATGATATATTAAAGGAGTAGTCAATTTTCTTAAAAAAAAAATCCTGAAAATTTACTCACCACCATGTCATCCAAAATGTTGATGTCTTTCTTTGTTCAGTCGAGAAGAAATTTTGTTTTTTGAGGAGGATGTTTCTTATTTTAATGGACTTTAATGGACCCCAACACTTAACAGTTTTAATGCAGTTTAAAATTGCAGTTTCAAAGGACTCTAAACGATCTCAAACTAGGCATAAGGGTCTTATCTAGCGAAACATTTGTCATTTTTGGCAAGAAAAATAAAAAATATGCACTTTTAAACCACAACAAGCGCGACCTCACATAATTCGTCATCACGCCAAGAGGTCACGAATGACGTTTGCGAAACTCCGCCCCAGTGTTTACAAGTGTGGAGAAAGAGGACCGTTCCGACGTTGTTGTATGTGGAATGATACGATTTAATGTCTTTGTGTCAGTTTAATGTTTAAAATGGTCTGCAAATGTGCATTTCATATATGTAACACGTGACCTTTCTACGTTACGACGCAATTATGTGAGGTTGCGCTGGTGCGTCACACAGCCGGAGAAAGAAGAAAAGTTGTGGTTTAAAAGTGCATATTTTGTTATTTATCTTGCCAAAAATGACAATCGTTTCGCTAGATAAGACCCTTATGCCTCATTTGGGATCATTTAGAGTCCTTTGAAACTGCAATTTTAAACTGCATTAAAACTGTTAAGTGTTGGGGTCCATTAAAGTCCATTAAAATGAGAAAAATCCTGGAATGTTTTCCTCAAAAAACATAATTTCTTCTCGAGTGAACAAAGAAAGACA
This sequence comes from Paramisgurnus dabryanus, assembly GCF_030506205.2. NCBI lineage: Eukaryota > Metazoa > Chordata > Actinopteri > Cypriniformes > Cobitidae > Paramisgurnus > Paramisgurnus dabryanus. Next base: position 5,906,659 of record NC_133347.1, read on the forward strand.
TCAACATTTTGAATAACATGGTAGTGATTAAATTATCTGGATTTTTTTTAAGAAAATGGACTAATTCCTTGATTATGAATATGTTATTGATTGTTGCTGGATTAAAAAGGCAAATACAGAATTGCAATTACCAGGGTTCCCACGGGTCCTTGAAATCTTTGAAAGTTTGTGAATCTGGGAGAAATAATTCAAGGCCCTGGGAAGTTTTTGAAAATATACATACATAGATAGATACAGGTCATTGAAAGTGTTTGAATCTATTTTATGCAAGAAGTTTTCTAGAAAAAAATCCATATTATTCCCTGTGTAATGTAGGATAATATCATAAAATTTCTAGCCTTTTAAGCACACATGCTAAACTTTTCCTTTTAAATGCTTATATCTTCTGTATGCGAATGTTGATTCATACCAAAATGCTTTTTTGCATAGTTGTGTTTGACGTCTCGGGTTACGTATGTAACTGTTGTTCCCTGAGAAGGGAAAGAGACGCTGCGTCTCCCTTGCCATACTTCCTATGTCCCTGTAAAGCAGTCTTTAGCAATATTTCAGATAGCGATATACTTCCTGGCTCTCGTGTCACCCTGTCTTTGTCGTTAAGCCTCACCATCGGTTGAATTTGATATACACATTCAGACACACTTACCCCTGGAGGCGTCCCCAAAGTGTCACCACAGTGACACAGCGCGAGTTCCCTCGAAAGGGAAATGTAACACTGTATCTTAAAAGGTAACACGATGTAACCTTGCTCTCACTTAAAATGTGTCCCCACATTTAGTCCTTGAATTTGAGGGTATTGGACCTTGAAAGGTCCTTGAATTTGAAGTTAACTAAGGTGTGGGAACCCTGAATTCCTGTTATGGCAAAAACTTGAAATTCTTGGCAAAATTATTCTTATTTTTTACAAATTGTTAATAATTTTTCTAATAATTATATGTCTGCAGAACTTATATATGAATCATAACCATCATTTAATTAAATAAATAATAATCTGAACTGATTTCCGCAATTTATGATTACTTATTGAAAACTGATCATGTCTTATCTTTTATCTGTAGGTGGTTTCGCAGGTGGAATTGAAATCTGCATCACTTTTCCTACAGAATATGTAAAAACTAAACTACAGTTAGATGAGAAAGCCAATCCTCCACGGTACAGAGGCATCAGTGAGTACACACACACACACACACACACACACACACACACACACACACACACACACACACACACACACACACACACACACACACACACACGTGACGTACACATCCTCTTTGGACTTAATTACGGAAAGTCTGTGGGCCAGAACTGATTTCAACCTGCTGTTACATTCACTAAGTAAACAAACGTTTACTCTCTCTGTCTCTCTGTCTCTCTCTCTCTCTCTCTCTCTCTCTCTCTCTCTCTCTCTCTCTCTCTCTCTCTCTCTCTCTCTCTCTCTCTCTCTCTTTTTAACAAACCTTCTGTTGATTTATGATTTATCAGACAGCTGCTTCTTCATTTAATGAATAACATCTGTAATACATTGATGATCTTAATTAACAGTTTATGAATGATTTATATGTGTTATTAATTATAGTACTATATGTGTGTGTGTTTGTTTTGCAGCGGACTGTGTCTCACAGACGGTTCGTCATCACGGTGTGTTGGGTTTATATAGAGGTCTCAGTTCATTACTGTATGGATCAATCCCAAAATCTGCCGTCAGGTACACACACACACACACACACACACACACACACACACACACACACACACACATACACACACACACACACAGATGCACAGAAGTGTTTTTCTGCATATTAAAGTCAGGCAGTCAATCGCTGCTGTCGTGCTGTGTTATTGCTGCGTCTGTTTCAGACCGCTGACATTTATTATGCTGATAGTTTTGCTTCCAGCAGGAAATAATGCATGCACACACACACAAACACACACGCACACACACCAGAAGAGCGTTTCCCACATTTATAGATGGGTTAAGTGTCTACGGCTCCCCTGAACCTTGGTTTGTCTGTGTATGTGTGTATGCTGTTTGTGTGCCTGCGTATAATGTGTGTCTTGTGAATGACAGGCCAACAGCGTGTGTCCGGCTCTGTCCGTCAAACTCTGAGCTTTTATGGTCACTGAGGAAGACAGCAGATCTGACTTCATCACCATCCTGATAAACATCACTGTGTGTGTGTGTGTGTGTGTCTGCCAATGTGTCTGTCTGTCTCTGTGTGTGTGCCATCTCTACAAGTCTTCTTATTTAAATTTTCCACTTAGTTCTTCCGACTGTTGTCCATCTGGCAATAAGGCGTAAAAGATTTTTACATGCATCACTTTAATGTGGGCGGACTGACTCTGGATCAGCTGTGGTTTAAATGCTCTACTCTCAGATTGATAGTCTCTGGTTTCATTAGTTGATTGAAGTGATCTGGAGAGGTCACCGTGCGTTTCACCCTCTAATGGATCGTCTGAATCTTCGGAGGCAGCTGGACTCAAGCCCAGATTGCATTACTGTATCTACCTCCATCTTATTTTAATTCACAGCAGCTCTTCTACATCTGAACACTGTGTCCTGCATGACTTTTACCCATTATAAATCATACAGCTAAACATGTGCATCAAAGATATTTAATATTAACACTGCTATTGCTATAAATGGGGAAGATCGCAGCAATATGATCAATATGGTTGCTCTAGTCCCGCCTTCCGGTAAAAAGAGCCAATCATCAACCGTTAAAGACTTCACAGTATTGCAAACATAGTGACTCAGTGACACAACTTCTTTTAAAAGACTTTAGTGAATTATTATTTGATCAGACTGCAAAAAGTGCAGACATTTTTACATCTTTGAATAGAGTCTATATGCATACAGTATACAATACAGTGTTTGTGTTTACCTCACACTTCATTTGCTCCGGAGATATAAATAACTGCTGGATATCCTGTAGTCACATCTCTGAGCAATAAACACAGAAAAACATGGAACAGGTCGTCTTACAGAGACCTGCAGTCGGCCGGTTGCCTGGGTTACCGCTGACGCCCCATCATTAAAGAGGAAGGACTAAATCGACAGAATTAAAGTCTTTAGGAAATCAGATAACTCATGGAGTGATGTGACTACAGGTTAAAAACATTTAATGGGGTTTTATAACTGCCTTCAAGTTACAGTACTGAATCAAAATGTTTGTTCAGGTCATATTATTTATTCCGCTCAATTTACAACTTTGTCAGTGTCTACAAATACATTGAACTGAATGAGTGTGATTAAATAATGTCACTGTAATGAGTGTTACTGCAAAAAACTATTCAGTCTGTAATGAAAGGCATAAACAATCAGCTATAGTAATGTTTATATTTCAAACCCTTTTAAATAAGAAGAGGGTTATAGTAGTGATGCACTGATGTATCGGCCGCCGATATTTATCGGCCGATTTTTGATGAATTTGAAACCATCGGCATATCGGCAATAGCACGAGAAAGGCCGATACCGATTGTTTATTAATTAACTGCATAAAGAAATCCATTATATGTAAAAAAATGAGTTAATGTTGTTAATAAAATAAATGCTGAATAGCAAAAACCACCTTTTAAGGTTGTCATGCTGTCTTATTATATTAGTTTTAGCTTAGCTTGTATGGAAGGTTTTTTTGGTCTTTTTTAAATTAATTAATTAAATTATAAAATAATTAATTAAATTATAAAATTAAAATTAAAATCGCAAAATATGTCCCAAATTTGAAAATTAAATGCTAAAATAAAAATTAAAACATTATATTAAATTATTTCATTTTCATTTTTAATGTGATGAAACATCATTCCGGCCAAATTAAAAAAGAAAATTAAATTGATGATTTGACATTTCATTTTCAATATAATCTTGAGTCAAGACTGACAATATTAAAATCAAAAAGTCAAGCTTGAAAAGGAATCTGTAAAAACATTTTTAAAAGGGTTTTTATTCATACCCAAGCAATAATTGGGACAAAATTAAAATGTAAAGTTCAGTTTTAATTTTATGTTCTCTTTAAATTATTTGTTTTCATTTTCTTTTTCGTTTTCATTTTCATTTTCAACTTGTATGCAAATTTAATGTTAATCAGTGGGTGGCGTTTATTTACTTGGTCAAAAAAGGGGATTGGCTAACGCTGCGTTGCCAACTCAGCGACTGTGTTGCTAAAATAGGGACTTTATTGCTACATCTAGCGACTTTTAGGCCCATTTAGACAAACTTAGCGAATGTTTGGATGAATCTTAGCTTCACATCTGTACAGATAGGGTACTGTGTCGCTTGTACTGGCCAACGAGTGCCGGGTGGCGCTGTCCCGGTGAAATGTGCGTCTGGTGTCTCAGTGCATGAAGCTGGGCAGTGTAGGAGCTGACGCGTGGATGAGTTTCGCGTTCATTGTTTACATTTGAAAGGAGGAACAAACAATAAAAAGTGGCTGGTCCGCTGTTATATATGTACGTATTTTCACACATCTGATCCGGTGAGGCGTCAGCCATTCTCATCAAATGCATACACATAACACAGTGTGATTATCGTGCAATACATAATTATGCCAAAATCCGTTAAGGACTGGAGTATCATATGCTCGCAAAATTGGCGTATATATATAGCACTATAATCACACTGCGTGTTATTTGTATGCATTTCATGAAAATGGACATGAGTGACCAGTCACTTACTTTTGCAGCGGGCACACTGGCAGAGCAGACCTTCAGCCTTTGTGGCATATTTGTAAGTGGTCCTCATTTGTAACGCTGATTTGTGAGTAGGGCTGTGACCGTACGGGATTTTATTTTACCGTGGTGAAGAAGCAACAGAATCACGCGGTTAGACTGTTAGCACAACAACCCACCCCATATTATTAAAACAACAAATTATATTAGCAATAACAATGTGAAATAATATGTATTTCTATATGTTAACTTTTGTTTTTCATATCTTTTGAATATACTATGATTTATAGACATTTTATGTCATCGTTTATAACCCATTTTATACAATACATTTCATAGAATAACAACCTGAAAACCTGCAGAAAGAACATGCAGAGTTTAAGATTGTTTCTGATGAGTTGTGCAAAACCTGATTCCTATTTCTTTAGACATTCATTTTCGGTAAACTCTCCGTGAATAGAAACACACTTCTCCAAACATGTTGCAACTTTTAATAATTTATTGTACAAAAAATGGGTTACAAACAATGACAAAAACTGTTCCATAATTGATATTAAACTCAAAAGATATAGAAAATAAATATTATTTAATGTTATTATTGTTAGTATGTTTAATTAGATTTTCTCAAAGTGGATACAAAACGAAATCGACAATTGCATCATTACGTAAATAACTGCGCAAAACTTATGGATACTCCAATCATTGCTTTCAGAAATTCGCTTACAGTAGCTCCAGATATAAGCACAGCATTCAACCAAATAACGAGTTGTGCTGTCAGTATACGCGCTCCTGCCTTCATAACGATAGTTGTCATGTTTGCCCATTATAGTTTTAAATTATTATTATGGTATCATTATCATCACCAGCACAGTGCTTCTCCTTGAATGAGAAAGCTTAATATGCGCGTGGCTCGGACTCCTTGCACATGAACTTTCATGGGCATGGCTCTGACATTTTCTTGCAGAGATGTTGTTATTCGCGCAGGGGTTTAAAACCAGGGAGTGAGTTGGTACAGTTCAAGAAATCAGAGCACTTGGGCATGACGCGCTTTATAAGGTTGCGGCCGTGACATCACCGCAGCTGGCATCTTATTACAGCAGTGATGCAGTATTACTGTGATATCGTCACAGCCCTTATGTGCGTAGCTCGTCTTCCACGCTTCAGCTATGGTCAGAAGAACTGTATGTTGTGTCCAGTGCAGTGTACACAGAAGACTCCGAGAGACTCGCATTTCACAGAGGACGCAAGTTCTGATACTACAGACAACACATAGGCTAAATAAACAGATAATGTTCATTTAAAAGTAAGTGACTGGTCGGTGTATCAGCTCGTTAAACTGACGCCTCACCGGACCAGATGTGTGAAAATACGCACATATATAACAGCGGACCAGCCACTTTTTATTGTTTGTTCCTCCTTTGAAATGTAAACAATGAACGCGATTCTCATCCACGCGTCAGCTCCTACACTGCCCAGCTCCATGCACAGAGACACCAGACGCACATTTCACCGGGACAGCGCCACCCGGCACTCGTGGGCCAGTACAAGCGTACAGTAGCCTATCTGTACAGATGTGAAGCTAACATTCATCCAAACATTCGCTAAGTTTGTCTAAATGGGCCTAAAAGTCGCTAGATGTAGCAATAAAGTCCCTATTTTAGCAACACAGTCGCTGAGTTGGCAACGCTGCTTCAGCCAATCCCCTTTTTTTTAAGCAAGTAAACGCCACCCATTGATTAACATTGAATTTGCATACAAGTTGAAAATGAAAATGAAAATGAAAACGAAAAAGAAAATGAAAACAAATAATTTAAACAGAACATAAAATTAAAACTGAACTTTACATTTTAATTTTGTCCCAATTATTGCTTGGGCATGAATAAAAAGCCTTTAAAAAAATGTTTTTACAGATTCCTTTTCAAGCTTGCCTTTTTATTTTAATATTGTCAGTCTTGACTCAAGATTATATTGAAAATGAAATGTCAAATCATCAATTTAATTTTATTTTTTAATTTGGCCGGAATGATGCTTCATCACGTTAAAAATGAAAATGAAATAATGTTTTAATTTTTATTTTAGCATTTAATTGTCAAATTTGGGACATATTTTGCAATTTTATTTTTATTTTATAATTTAATTAATTATTTTATAATTTAATTAATTAATTTAAAAAAGACCAAAAAAACCTTCCATAAGCTTGTGCCTCTCTTATTATGTTGGTCAGTTGAATGTTAATTAGATCCAATCCATGTTCAGTAAAAATAATTTGATGCAGAAATAAACTAGCTAATAGACCAGCTGTATAGTATTGTATACAAGTGTTTAATATCGGTATCAGCCAGAAGTTGTCTGTTTAAATCGTTATCGGCCCAAAAAATCCTATCGGTGCATCCCTAGTTTTCAGTGTTTTTAAGTTAAAGCAAAATATGAAGCAACATAATGTAACATGGTGGAAATTAAAATTGTAAATCCAATAAAATGCTCCTGTTATGTTAGGGTCATGGGTTCGAACCCAGGGAACACACATACTGATAAAAAATGTGTATATATATGCTGCATTAATAATGAGTTTCTCTCTCTCTCTCAATTTCAATTCAATTTTCAATTTAAAGCACTTTATTGGCATGATTGTGTCACTTACAATATTGCCAAAGCATTATACATAAAACGAGAAACATACAATAACACAATATTAACAAACATTAAGGTGCAATTAAGCTAAGGTGCTGGGTGATGGATGAAGTGCTACTGCAAATAAAATAAAATAGAATCAGAGGATATTTACAATATAAAGTAGACTTTGAAATATAAACATATGAAGTATACAAATGTACATTTATGGAGGCAGATGAGAGGTAAAATAAAAGTACTGTACAAGATCAGGGCTGTGGATTATTTCTGATGGTGTGTAACTGATAAATGAATTTAGCAGCAACTGATGGGTGTCTGTCTTCCCCCAGTAACATCTTCATTTGATCTGAGTCTGAAGAGCTATGAAACTCTGGTATGAGCTTTGAGATTTTGTCAAAGTGTTTTTCTCTAAGCTCTTTATATTTACCACAGTAAAGGAGAAAGTGTGTCTCTGTCTCGATCTCGTCACTGTCACAATGGACACAGATTCGCTCTTCTTTTGGGAGCCATGTTTGTCTATGTCGGCCTTTCTCTATTGCCAGACTGTGATCACTGAGTCTGTATTTAGTGAGGATTCGTCTCTGCATTACATCTCTAACTGTGGAGAGATATTCTGACAGACTGTATTTTCTGTTTAGTGCCCGATAACATTCTAGTTTACTTTGGTTTTTACTTTCATTATCCCAATGATCCAAATATAAAGTTTGACTTTCTTTAATGATTTGGTTTATCGTGGTTTGTTTGCGTTCATTAGTGCTGGTCTGGAGTTTTAGAGCCAGTTGACAGATGGGACTGGTTTTAGGTCTCTTCTCTTGGGTTTTAAGGGCTTCATATTGAAGTGTGTTCGGGGGACTTGAGTTTAAGTGTGACCAGAATTTAAGGGAGCGTTTTTGGATGTGTATTATTAGGGGATATCTGCCTAATTCAGCCCTGCATGCATTAGTAGGTGTTCTTCTCTGAACTCTTAAAATATTTCTACAGAATTCAGCATGCAGGGACTCCATTGGATGTTTATCCCATTTGGAGTAATCTGTTAGGCTTTGTGGACCCCAAACCTCACAACCATACAGAGCTATGGGCATTATTACACTATCAAATATTTTACACCAAACTGTAGCAGGAATGTCTGTTTGTTTAAATTTGCCTTTGATGGCATAGAATGCTCGTCTAGCTTTCTCTTTAAGTGCATTTACCGCGAGACCAAAACCTCTCTCTCTCTCTCTCTCTCTCTCTCTCTCTCTCTCTCTCTCTCTCTCTCTCTCTCTCTCTCTCTCTCTCTCTCTCTCTCTCTCTCTCTCTCTCTCTCTCTCTCTCTCTCTCTCTCTCTCTCTCTCTCTCTCTCTCTCTCTCTCTCTCTCTCTCTCTCTCTCTCTCTCTCTCTCTCTCTCTCTCTCTGTCTCTCTCTCTCTCTCTCTCTCTGTCTCTCTCTCTTTCTGTCTTTAGGTTTGGTGTGTTTGAGATATTGAGTAATCAGATGAAAGATCAGAATGGTAAACTGGACAGTACTCGTGGTTTAGTCTGTGGTTTAGGTGCCGGTGTCATGGAGGCGGTTCTAGTCGTGTGTCCAATGGAAACAATAAAGGTAAGATTCAAATGAATATGTGACCCTGGACAAAAAAGCCAGTCATTAACGGTCAATCTTTTTAAATTGAGATTTATACATCATTTAAAGTTGAATAAATAAGAAAAATCTAATGTGCAAAAAATCGAAATATTGAGAAAATCACGTCCAAATGAAGTCGTTAGCAAACACATATTACTAACAGATGGTATGATGACAAAATTTCAAAAAACCAAAGCTCAAAATTTATCATATGACTAGACAGAGCAGAAATTCCAATTTACACAGCTACCTGGATTGTAAAAATCCGTTTTTACACCCGTTGCCCGCGATGTCAGCATTGCTACTAATAGTTTTTTATATATATATATATATATATTTTTTTTTTTGGGCCATTTTTGCCTTTATTAGATAGACAGTGATTAAGGAGACAACAGGAAAGTATAGGGTGGAAAGAGGGGTATGGGATTGGCAAAGGGATTCGGGATTCGAACTCGGGAGCACTGTCCACTACACCATCGGCTCCGACAACTGCTACTAATAGTTAATACATTTTTGATATATTTACAGTAGGGAATTAAAAAAAATATCTTCATGGAGCATGCTCTTTACTTAATATCCTAATGATTTTTGGCATAAAATCAATAATTTGACCATAGACTGTAAAAAAATATGGATGTGTCCGTGACGTCACCCATATGTTTGTGAAGAGCTTTTTTGAAGCTTAAAGGACAAGTTCGGTATTTTAGACTTAAAGCCCTGTTTTCAGATTGTTTATGGTGAAATAGAATGGTTTTGACTGAAATTTCGACATTTTCGGCTGCCCTGAGAATTTTCGCGTGTTTTTGTTCCAGCTCAGACCTCTACAATGGGTTTAATGGTGCACTGGAACAATCCTTCCTAAAATGCATTAAACTTTCGTTTACAAAGACGTGAAACTCACCGAGTGGTCAGGAATGTTCACTGATATGCTCACACAAAAATCGCTACAAAAGATGCTTTCCAACAGCTGTTTTAGCATTCGTTGTTAACTTGTGGACCTATTTTTCCAAACGCCTCACACCCGTACATTCTTCCACTTAGAGCTTGAATTATAAACACTCCAGCCCATGTGGTGGCGCTAATCCGCCTTTGCCAATTGCAAGAATAGAAACAAAGTTCCCGGCGCGGAGTAATACCGTACATCACAGCACAACTAATACAAGTCAATGGAGTTGGTAAAAACTACGATAAAACCTGTTGGAATGCGTCTTTTGCAGCGATTTTTGTGTGAGCATACCAGTGAACACCCCTGACCACTCGGTGAGTTTCACGTCTTTGTAAACGAAAGTTTAATGGATTTTAGGAAGGATTGTTCCAGTGCACCATTAAACCCATTGTAGAGGTCTGAGCTGAAACACAAACACGCAAAAATTCTCAGGGCAGCCGAAAATGTCGAAATTTCAGTCAAAACCATTCTATTTCATCATAAACAATCTGAAAACAGGGCTTTAAGTCTAAAATACTGAACTTGTCCTTTAAAGTAGGCGGTGCCTGCCGTCGCCATCTTGGCCCTGCGTTACCGCGCATCACTCGCAGATAACCGAAAATGGGTAAAGAGGCGGGACGTGGGTGAAGCTGAGGTGGCTGGTTGCTGAAACCACACCTGTCTAGCTCGATTCTACTCATAGATATGTACACTAGATGTCACCTTGGCTACGGCAGTTCATTGGAACGAATGCGTCAAATAGAGCCGCCATCTTGAAACAGGGGAGCCCTGCATCAGCGTCATTGGCGTAACGAAAATAAAATCACCATAAATTGTCATGAATGCGACTTTCTAGGTTTCTTTTGGTTCGTTCCAACAGTCAAACATGTATTTAGCATTGAGTCCAGAAAAAAATTTAAGTTTTGATAATATGAAAATCTACTTTTTCTATTAAGCCTAACATCCATACGCAGCATAAAAGTCCGGCATCGTCCATGAATTCAAAGTACAGGCGGAGATAGCAGCGTTATCCGGCTACTTATATGACAAGACCCCTGTTTCAAGATGGCGGCGGTTTTGACGCATGCTTAGAACCCCAAGGCGACATCTAGTGTATATATAGCTATGGATTCTAGTGACAAACAGCACTGACAGTTCACCTGCCACTCAAGTGGCCACCCCTTATTTATGCCGAACTTTAAAGCTTAAAATAATTTACACGCATGAGTTAAAAAATATTCACCCGCCCACATTTGTCATGAAAGGCAAAATTTGCTATATAGACCAAAAACACTTTTTGGACCAGGCTGTAAACATATTATTTTCTACTGTATAAAGTGGGCATTTTAACATGGAGGTCTATGGGAATTGACTCCCTTTTGGAGCCTCTAGTGGCCAGTCGATGAATTGCAGTTGAAGTCACTTCTGTATTGGCTTCATCAGAGAGATCGGAATGTTGACCCATACTGATCATCAGACCCATACTGTTTTGTTGTCCAGAGTAACATTATATTAGCTTCAAATTCAATTCATACTCTGTTTCTAGGTGAAATTCATTCATGATCAAACATCAGCAAATCCTAAATATAGAGGGTTTTTCCATGGAGTACGAGAGATCATCAGAACTCAAGGTAAAGATCTCAACGCATTGTTTGTATATTATAATAATAACTGTGTGATGTCATCTTATAGTTAACATGAAGTCAATAACACTGACTCTGTTCCTAATACACACATGCTTTATTGTGCACGATTCCAGTATCTACATTATAATCAAAACAAATATTTGTCAATAATTTCAGTTCTGTTTTTCAACTGTTATTTGCATTGTTTCTGTCTTCAACACACAACCATATGATCTGTGTCCACAGTAAGTGATGTTTTTCCTCTCTGTCTTTTAGGAATCAGAGGGACGTATCAGGGTATAACAGCAACTGTCCTCAAACAAGGATCCAATCAAGCCATTCGGTTCTTTGTCATGACGTCACTCAGGAACTGGTACAAAGGTGTGTGTGTGCGTGCGTGAGTTTTCTGAGCAGTGCTGCCCTCTGCTGGTCACTGACATAAAGTCTTCATGCAACTGGATTGATGATTATCATATTTTCTAGGCGATAATCCCAACAAGTCCATCAACCCCATGCTGACCGGTTTGTTTGGTGCGGTTGCTGGAGCAGCAAGTGTGTTTGGGAACACACCTCTGGATGTTATCAAGACAAGAATGCAGGTATACAAAAAATACAAACATCTGTGTGTGTTTGTATTTATATCTCTAGTGACTGTAGATTTAAAATGTGTTTTGGGTTTTTTCAGGGTTTGGAAGCTCATAAGTATAAAAACACTTGGGACTGTGCTGTTAAGATCATGAGACATGAAGGACCCACGGCGTAAGTCTTTTTCATTCAGATAACTGAGATGATGTATGTTTAAATGCTGAATAGTCAAAAAGCTGAAATGTTTTGATGAAGTGATATGAAACTGTATCTACCTGGATCTACTTCTTAACCGTGCAGTTATACAACATTCATCAAACCATCAGAATCAAACCTGTAAAAGTGTTGTGATATCAAACGTGTTATTGTTATTAAGTATAAAGTAAGATTTGATTGTGTGTTTTCGTCAGGTTCTACAAGGGCACGGTTCCACGTCTGGGCAGAGTTTGTCTGGATGTTGCTATTGTCTTTATCATCTATGAGGAGGTTGTGAAGGTTTTAAACAAAGTCTGGAAAACTGAGTAAAATCAGGATAATATCAGTAGAGATGATTTGAGACACGTTCAAGTTTGTATACTTCTGCACACACCTCACATCTGTGATAGGACTGAGTCTGCTGTTTACATTCAGTTTTTAAATATCATTATACATAATAATATTTTACATTTTGCTTACATTTTTTAATGACATTTAATCACAATCAACCTCAAAGTGGGCTAAAAGAATTTACTCATCACAATCACAATTATTGAAATAATATATGTGACCCTAAACCACAAAACCAGTCATAAGGGTCAGTGTTTTTTTTTTTTACTGAGATCATTTGATAGCTGAATAAATAAGCTTTCCTTTGATGTATGGTTTATTAGGACAATAGGAAAATATTTCATTGAGAACTATTTTAAAATGCACAAAATCTAAATATTGAGAAAATCACCTTTAAAATTGTCCAAATGAAGTCCTTGGCAACACATAACACTGATGAAAAATATATATATTTTTAATATATGTTTAGGGTAGGAAATTTACAAAATATATTTATAGAACATGATCTTTATTTAATATTCATTAAGTATTTTTTGGCATAAAATAAATCGATAATTTTGACCCATACATTGTGTTTTTGGCTATTGCTACAAATATACCCGCGATACTCATTGCTGGTTTTGTGGTCACATATGATCTTTTACGTTACTGTAAACATCCCAAAAATGCCACAAATGGAAAAATTCTGATGTCATCTTAATTACATTTTCTCGTTTTTGCATTTTGATTTTGAGGTCAAATATGACCCATATTACTTAAACCTATTCAAGTTTACAATAACCATTTAAGTGTGCCAAATGTAACAGATGCACTGAAAACATTCTTAACCATACACACAAACACACAACACGTGTGCATTTACGTACACAAACGCAAGAAGAAAAAATATACAGTTAGAGTGTTAACATATTAAAATGTATTTAATATTAGAATGAATGTTTTTAGACCAACATAAATAGAAATATCTGTGTATTGGTGATGTATGAATATTTAAAGTTATATATATTGACATATTTTACATATAGAGATAAATTTAACCTATAGATCATTCCATAATGATGAAATATATTAATTTAGTATTAATATTTTACTGTACTGTAGTAATGCCAATATTCCTTTTTTTATACATTTATTTATATATATATTAATATTTTTTTTATTCTGCTACACATGTGCCTTTATCCATTTAACCCATAATTATTTTTTTAGAAACATGAACTTGCATTTCTTATACATTACTGTTAGATTGGTCAATGCACTCAGGTCTCATGTTTGTTTTAAAGCATCTTTATCATTATCTCGGACCTGCTGTATTTGTCCATGTGCAATATCAAGTTTATTGTCCATAATAAAAACATGAATGTAGCTGTTATCTGAAGATCTATACAGAATGAAATGTACTGTAACACAGTAAAAGTGATTCTGTGATAAGACACAGTTTAATGTTTAATGTTATGTGTTTGAAGAAAATACCAGAGAAAATATTTAAACACTTTGTCTAAATGTCTGTGTATAATGAACAAAATATCAAAGTCTCACTAACTCAACTAACCACAGGTTTAGATCTGGTGTCTTTATTTTGATGACACCATATCTGTTGTTTAATTTTTTAAGCCTTGCCTTACACATGCTTTTCTTGTTTCTTTAAATAAATGATGGTTTGATATTTTGTTTTATAGTTTAAAGACATCTCTACAAATTCTTTCAGGCTTTTCTATCTTGCACTGTTAGTGTCAAATAATCTCATGTTAGTGGATATTTTGACTGGTGACAGCTAGATGGCAGAGTCCAACACTGAAAACACTTCAGGAGGATGTTTTGTGTATGTAGATCTGTTTGTGTAAATCTGGAGTAAAAGTTCCTAATACTACATCTGCTAATAAAATGAGTTTATTTTTGAAACTGTTAAATGATCGTGTGCTGTTATTTTTGAATCAAAGTTTTAAGCAAACCTGAGATTTTTAATCTGACTGCTGTAAATCCACATACTGACATTTTATATATTTGAGATACAGTAAAAGTGTTTCACAACCGCGTTCCTGGAGGCACACAAACACATTTTACATATTTGCTTGATTCAATCCATTGGCTCATAATGAAATGTGTGTCAGATAAAGAAGTGATTGAATGTGTAATTCTGGTGTTTGTCCAGGAACAGGGTTGTGAAACAGACGTGATCTTAGTCACTAGAGATATTTTCTGCTCGAAGAGGGTTTGTTTGATCTACAATAACATCAGCGCTGGAGTTTATGAGAGTTTATTTTATTTTCTACTTTTAGACTTTGTGCCTCTCTTTCACAGACACACAAACTGTTGAGAGATTCCTCATCTCTTTATGTCCCTGTAACAAAAGCTCTTTGTTAAATGGAAGGGAATCTCTTTGTCTCTCTCTGTCTTCGGTCTTTCTATCCAAAACAAAGTGATAACAAAATATACTGTAACTGACAAACAAACCAACAAATAATATTTAAATAAAATACTACACTGTAAAAAATGCTTGTGAAATCTACAGTAATTAACTGTGTTCATGCACAGCAAATAACTGTAATAAAGTTCACAGTGGATTACAGTGCATTCAGTGTGAAATCACAGTAGTGTTTTTAAACTGTAAAAATCACAGTAAAAAGGTATGTGCTGTAGAAAATCACAGTAAATAAAATATCCTGCAAAGATTCACAGTAACCAGCAATGTACTGTAGATACTCACAGTAACCAACATTGTACTGTAGAGACTCACAGTAACCAACATTGTACTGTAGAGACTCACAGTAGGGGTGAGCAGGGGCGAAAGTACAATTTTTCAGAAAACTTAATTTTAAAAGATAAAGTTTTAGACAGATATTTTTTTGCTGTGATCAGTAACTCAAGTGTGGACTATGAATTCCAGGTGAAATTTTGGAAACAAAATGGCCTTAGACTCTGTCAGCAGGGACGAAAGTAACACATAGGTGGCTCAAAAGCAGAACAGAACAAGATAGATTTTTGTGTTACACTTGTTTTTAGTAAATAAACATGACTATGATCTTGTTTATATGTATTTTCGGTTAAATTTTGGTTTCATCAAATGTTTCTAAAGCAACCTGACAGTACAAACTTGAATTGTTGAAAAAAAAAACATTTTTAACAGTTTGAACACAATAAAATTAAATCAAATAAAAAAATATACATTTTCAACATAATGCAACAGTATTGGCAGTAGGAGAAGAGTAACAAGTGTTACTTTCATCCCGACAGGAACTCCTGACATTTAAACCCGATTGAGTTTTATTTTTAAAAACTCTGAGAAATCAAACTTCATGATGTGTTACAGCTCATTTTACAGTAAATGTATTTAAGTCCAGTCAACAACAATTTTTGTTAGCAACATGCTGATGTCTAATCTTATTCAGGATACTCAAAATAAACTGAAGAAAATTATTTCTTCAATAATCTTTGTTGGGAATTCCTTTTTAAAGTATATTTATTATATTATATTTGAGTATTATGCTAGTAATGACAAATTAGATTTATTTTCTATTTCTTTAAAGGAGAAAGTCACTATGATTATTGTTTTGTCTACAATATGGTACACACAACATTCCATTAAATATGCTACCACACTGAAATAAATTGTAGGTTACACTTAATACTTATACAACTATAAATAAGTTTTCAACTATGTGAACCAACTTTCACTAATTTGCAACTATATCTCAACTAACTGTCTAACTGTCCTTAGAGTATTAGTTGACAGTTAGGGTTAGGGAAGAGGTTAGGGTTAGTGGAATAAGTTGACATGCACCTGCAAAGATACTTATCACAATATCATCACAATAAAGTGTGAATAGATATTAAGCAGACAGTCTACTTATACGGTAAAGATTGGTAGGATAAATAGTTGCAAAGTTACTTATAATTAGTAAAATGTCTAAAGTGGACTATCGAAAAAAAGTGTTACCAAATTGTATTGGCTGACTCGTCATGTTGCTTTGAGTATAATTGGTTAATATGACTGTCATTCAGTAAACTGGCCAATGACTGCTGTGTGAGCACTGGTTTAGTTTGAACAAACTAAGGGTGCATCCCAATTCAGGGTCTGGATCCTTTTAAGGCCGCGGACTTTGAAGGCAAGGCTCAATATTTGAAGGCAGCAGCCTCTAAACGCCACGGAGTGAAATGAAATGAGACGGTCTAGCTTACGGGGCATCACTTGCTTTTCCCGCCCACTACGCTTGTCACTGGGACACAAAAGCTGAGACCTATCAGACTTTTAAAAATAAATATGGTGGCAGATTTTTTTATTTTACTTTAGAAAATATTCAAACAAATTAGCGTCGCACACCTGAAGTCAATAGATGGGTGATAGGATAAGACGACAAAAAGTCTCAAAATATACAAAGAACAATTCCCGCACACTATCTGCTTGCTGAAAAAATTTATTTAATGAAAGTTGCGTTGCAACGTTTCGATCAACTGATCTTCATCAGGCAACATGAAGAGCAACATGATCTTCATCAGTTGCCTGATGAAGATCAGTTGATCGAAACGTCGCAACGCAACTTTCATTAAATACATTGTTTCAGCAAGCAGATAGTGTGCGGGAATTGTTCTTTGTATACTTTAGAAAATATAACACATTGATGCAGATTAAACTATATCCAACAGTATGTAAAATTCACCAACCTTAGAAATATACAAAAGCAAAATGCAACACACAACATTGCAGCAATAATATTAATTTACATCACTAAAACATCATTTATAATAGTAAAACAGACACAAGGACCTTTAATTAGCAAAATATACAATTTTAGTAACGATTTATCGTGCAAATGCGCGTTTTCTCAATTAATGAATTTGCATGAATTACGGTGAAATGCCGCCACATCCAAAAGCCAGGGGGCGCTCTCGTGCAGAAACTAACTTTGTGCCACAGAAGAAGTAGGCTAGAATTGCAAACGCTGCTCCAGGAAATGTCTACAATAATATTTATATTGCTGTTCTTCAAATAGTTTCAGGTATTTTCATGATAATAAAGAATATTTTGAATGATTTTGAATGATTTTGTTTTATTTTGAATGATTATGATTTTTGATGCATAATCAGGCAGGTCTTTATAATGGGACAAGCTATAGCGTTACAGCCCTAACTCGGAATCAGTGGGGAAAAGGCCACAGTAATGGTGCTTTTCCATTGCATAGTACCCCACGGTTTAGTTTAGTTTGGGTCGGGTCAGCTCACCTCACTTTGGCGTGGTTAGCTTTTCCATCGAGTTTAGTATCACTTCGTAGTGGGAGGGATTATAGGCGTGTCGTTATATTTACGCTGCCTACTGCTGTGACATCATACACGTGAGAGCGTTGTTGTACATTCCCATACATTCATTTATTTCTCAGTCTGCCACAAAATTAAAATTGGCCACCACAAATAGATGTTTGCACATCGCGTTTATAACTACCTCTATCTCATATGATAGTTTCTGTTCAAACACCCGACCCGTGGCGTCAGTCGACAGCGCTCCGCTGAGCCTCATTCAAGTTGCATATAAGCATATATAATGCGGACGTGCACGTCGCGAATGTGCCGCCACAAACTGCAAGTCTGGAAAAAACTGTTATGGTGTCCTGGATTCTCAACCTGCGGATGTTTTTCATCGCTAAAAGGGAGTTTGGAAACTTATAGCAGAACACAGATAACAACATGTTTGCTTGAGACAGCGCAAGCTAGCAGTAAGCTAAAGCTAATATTTACATTATAGCGATGACGTGACGATTCTCTCAGACCAATCAGTGATCTACAGTGTTTTCGCGTCACGTTTGGTATCAGCTCGGGTCGCTTGGAACCCCAACCGAGGTGGTACGAAAAAAAGTATCGGGCACTACGTACTGCACCCAATGGAAAAGCTCCCAAAAGTAAACTGACCAGACCCAAACTAAACTAAACCGTGGGGTACTATGCAATGGAAAAGCGCCATAAGAGGCTTTTATATGAATGAGCCTTCGAATTGTGACAGCCTTCGTCACAGCCCGGTGATGTCATTTGCCTTCAGATACGGCCTTGGAAGGCCACAGCCCCAGAATTGGGATGCACCCAGTATGTCAGTTTAAAGGGCGATTTATAGTCGTGCATAGGTCCGTAGCCTGTGCATAGCTCTGCGTAGCCTGATGCGCACCTCACAAAATTTTTAACAGCGCATCAGATCTACTGACGCACGTCTATCTACAGCGCGTCAGATTGGTCCACCAGAACCCCTCCCGTCAGGTAAAAAAATCTGCGTCATAGGTATTTCCGTTTGTGACGGTGAAAACAAAAATGAGCCAAGTTGAGGAGTGATTTAACTCAAATTGCATCAAAATTCGATGTTTATTTACTTCCATCATTACTGGTCTTCTCAAATTATACACAACAAGTTGCTGTTTCTTCTTCGTTTGTGGGTTAACCTGCTTAGCTTCTTCTTCTGTGACTTCTTTTGCTGCTAAAATATTTAATTTTAGAGAAAATACACGTGGTAGGCTAATAGATACTTTAAACAGTATTACACTGAAATCATCTTGGCCATATGCTGGTGAGACATGAAAACACATAAGCCATCTGAATGGAGAGCAGTCCCATTAGAGTTTTACCAGTGGCTAAATATGTTTAAAATAAATATGTTTATTCATACTGTAGGATCCAGTAGATTACTAGCAATTTAAATGAAAACAGCTTTCCAATCTCTTAACAATGTCTGTTGTGGTATGGTTTCACTGACCTTTTTGGGCATATTTTAATGTTACTTATACACTGTAAAATTAGGATTCTGAATTTAGAATCATTTTTAGAATCAATGGTTGTGTTGTGCACTAGAACTATTTATTTTGGAGTGAAAATATTGTAGACATAAATTTGTTTTGCATTTCAGTTATTATACTTCACAGTAATATTGTGTTTAATAAAAATTGGAGGAAACTTTAACAGTTTACTTGAAGTGTACTTTTGATTTATAATTAATGATTTTGTTTTATTTACAGATTGTACTGAATTATATTTAGATATTTTTAGATTGTAACAAAAGTTTAAGATGTTTTAAGATACATTTCTTGGGAATTCATACTTTTTCATCCAAATTAAAATGTTATTTTACAAATGTTAGCATGCATTTATTGAATGTATTTGACTGTAAAAAATTTTTTTTAAATTTAGTACATATCTGTGAAATAGTAGCATTTTCCCTCAAATCAGAAAACTTATTGTATTGTTTTGTAATTTAGCATATTTAAATTAGATCATTAACGTTGTGACATGATCACACAAGATACATGTTTTATTGTGACTTATGTATATTTGAGTTTAAATTAGTTTTACGTGTTTTCTTAGCCATTTTATCCTTTTGCTATTTTATGTGTGTATGTCTTTTATTTTGCTTCGTCTGCCTGTCATGTGAGGGGTCACATGACATGGAACTTTGTATAAAAGGAAGGAGCAGGAGCACATGGTTAGCTGACGCTATAGCTAAAACAAGCGGTTGCTGGGTTGTGGAGTTTGTGTATTTGGGCTTACCTGTCCAGTTACGTTTTATGGACTTTGGATATCACTTTCTTGGATTTTATATACACAGTGGAAACTTTGCACATTTGGACTTTTAACACGCTTGGACTTTTATATTGTTTTAGATTTGTTTTTTGTATTTCCACATTTTGACAGTCTTGAGTTTTTAAATAATTGTAACTCAACCTTTAAGGCTGGCCGTTACAACTTTATTTTAACATTGATGAATGTTTACAGAAAATAACTAACCAATCAAATGCTGTAGGGAAAACCACAATGAACTATATATTAAAAACATATAATCTCTGCTTAGTTACTTGTCAATGACTGCCAGTAAATTACTGTGGAAAAAAAATCACAGTAGTTACCTGGCAGCCATTGACAATAGTAATTTACTGTAGAAAAGAAATCACAGTAGTTAACTGGCAGCCATTGACAAGTAACTTACTGTGGAAAAGAAATCACAGTATTTAACTGGCAGCCATTGACAAGTAACTTACTGTACGGAAAAATCACAGTAGTTAACTGGCAGCAATTGACAAGTAACTTACTGTACTTAAAAATCACAGTAGTTAACTGGCAGCAATTGACAAGTAACTTACTGTACGGAAAAATCACAGTAGTTAACTGGCAGCAATTGACAAGTAACTTACTGTACGGAAAAATCACAGTAGTTAACTGGCAGCAATTGACAAGTAACTTACAGTACGGAAAAATCACAGTAGTTAACTGGCAGCAATTGACAAGTAACTTACTATAGAAAAAAAACACAGTAGTTAACTGGCAGCAATTGACAAGTAACTTACTGTGCTTTTTCTAAAGTAAGTTACTTGTCAATTGCTGCCAGTTAATTACTGTGAATTTCACAATATGTTTTTTACAGTGTATGGCACAATGCTGTTGTCATGTTTGACACTATCTCATAGATGATGATCAATAGCCTGTCCATGTTAACATCTGTTTATCCTGACAGATGAATTTGTGCTGAAATACCACAGATCTTTCTTGTTAAATTCAGCTCTTTCGTAAATACGTATTGTCAGTGTGGATTGTTCGGTGAGTAAATGTGAGTCAGAATGTATTTATCTTGTCGAGTTTGTGAATATCTCTGACAGCTGTGATCTCTCAGTGAAATCCTCTCATTTGTGAGAAACTTTCACAGGCCGCGGAGAGACATGAGAGACAAAATGGGCCTTTTGTTGCCTTTAGAAATCTGCCAATAGCTGTTGTTGAGTTATCAGAGTAAAACACCCACCGGCAGATGTGTTTTACTGGGACATCATGAAAATGAGCAGCACTGAGGGCCGGACGTCACATACATGAGCTCTGAGGCGCAAGTAATGTCTGCATTCATGTTTCAGAGAGACAGAGAGAGACAGATTTGAGTTTCTATTACGGCTCTAATCTTAATTTTTCCAGGCACATTTCATTTAATTTTTTTTACATTTGTGTATTAATCACATTTGTTTTGCATTTGAGTTTTCATTTGCACCTTGACAGATTCATTGCATATCTCATCTCTGCCAAATAACCTTTGGTCTAAAATCACTTTTATGGTCACATTTTGTTTAGTGTAGGTTATTATAAAACTATTACACTGTAAGAAGTGAAAGTTGGATCTACTTAAAACATTTGGTATCCCTTAAAATATTTAAGTTTTAACAACTTAAGTTTTCTTACTTTGATTAAAAATTTTAAGGTGAAAAAAGCTTTTTTTAAATGACTTAAATTGGTAACACCTACATTTTTGTTTAGCTTAATCCATTTAAATTGTTCACTTTTTCCACTTTAAATTGTTCACTGAAATTTTTAAGTGTTACCTATTGAAGTAATTTTTTAAGTTAATCCAACTTTTACTTTTTTAGTGTAGGTTATTATAAAACTATTACACTGTAAAGTGAAAGTTGGATCTACTTAAAATATTTGGTATCACTTAAAATATTTACGTTTTATGAACTTGTAAGGTGAAATAACTTTTAAAAAATCACTTTAATTGGTAACACCAACCTTTTTTTTAGCTTTTTCCAAGCTTAAAGGGATCACTTTAAAATGAAAATGCTGTCATCATTTACTCATCCTCATGTTGTTCCGGTATGAATTTCTTTTTTCTGATGAACACAAAAGAAGATATTTTGAGAAATGATGGTACACACAGCAAATAGTGACCATAGACTTCCATAGTAGGAATAAAACAATATGATGTAATTCTTTAACTGTGTACTTACCATAATTTATCTAAATATTTTCTTCATCGTTTAACACAATACTTCCAAAATATTTTTTCCCACTATGGAAGTCAATGGTCAATGATCATATGTGTGTTTATCATCATTTCTCAAAATATCTTCTTTTGTATTCATCAGAAGAAAGAAATTCATACTGGAACAACATGAGGATGAGTAAATGATGACAGAATTTTCATTTTAAAGTGAACTATCCCTTTAAAGTGAAATTTTTAAGTGTTACCTATTGAAGTAATTTTTTTAATTAATCCAACTTTTACTTTTTTAGTGTAGGTTAGTATAAAACTATTACATTGTAAAAAGTGAAAGTTGGATCTACTTAAAATATTTGGTATCACTTAAAATATTTAAGTTTTATCAATTTAAACTGTCTCACTTAGAATGAAAAATGTAAGGTGAGATAACTTTTTTTTAAAAATCACTTTAATTGGTAACACCTACATTTTTTAGCTTTTTCCAAGCTTAAAGGAATAGTTCACTTTAGTTTAAAATGAAAATTCAGTCATCATTTACTCATCCTAATGTTGTTCCAGTATGAATTTCTTTTTTCTGATGAACACAAAGGAAGATTTTTGAGAAACACAGCTGATTATTACCATTGACTTCCATAGTAGGAATAAAAAAAATATGATGGAATTTAATGGGTACCGTCAACTGTGTGCTAACCATCATTTATCAACATATTTTCTTCATCATTTATCACAATACTTCCAAAATATTAATATCCTAATAAGTCAATGGTCTCCACCTGCTGTGTGTTAAATATCTTATTTTTTTATTCATCAGAAAAAAGAAATTCATACAGGTTTAGAACAACATGAGGATGTTAATGATTACAGAATTTTCATTTGAAAGTGAACTATCCCTTTAAAGTGAAATTTTTAGGTGTTACCTATTGAAGTCATTTTTAATTTAATCCAACTTTTACTTTTTTCAGTATTATAAAACTATTATAAAAGTTTTTTTGCCAAATTTGTTTTGTGTTAATTTGCCTACTCTGCTTATTGAATTACCTTTATTGTAATCATTTTACTATGGTTAATTTTAAGTGAATAAGCAGCAAATGATTTGCCGATAGACATTGAATATTGTATCTGTTTCAAATTAAATGTTCTATCAGATTTCTTTAAAAGCTTTCCATCCTGTTTGTTGTTTGTTTATGATTTTTCAGACACACTGGCTCTGTTATATCAGCTTAATAATCACTTCTTATTTCATAACCCCTTACAAAAAAAAAAAAGAATAATAATTGTGGCCAAATTTGGTTGAGAGGAGTCAGATGGTGCGTGTCGTCTATGTTTCCCAACTCTTTTTCTGGAATCTTCTGTAATTCTCCAGAACACACACACATACACCAGCTCAACATCCAAAATAATAGTACACACACTTTGTACAGCACTGTTCAATTCTTATATTTGGCCTGCAGGGGGCGCGCATCAGGAGCGTCAGTGGCGCTGGATGGATTCACTGAGTCAGAATCTCTTCAGTTTTACTTCATCAATGTTCGCGTCCGGACTGAGAAGATTCATTGCGAGCGTTTAACGATCAGAAACGGTTCGTCTTCAGAGTTTAATAATGATGCTGACAGGAGTTGTGTTTGTGGTTTTAATGTGTTTGTGCGGTGTGTGTGACGCGGGATGTGCGGACAGAGCGTCACCCTCGTGCTGCCCGGGACGCAATAACGAATGCGTAGAGTTTAGCGCGAGAAGATCCGTGTGTTACTGCGACGCTTACTGTAAGAGAACCGGAGACTGCTGCGAGGACTACAACACAATCTGCCACAGATCAGGTAAATTAGTATCATCAACATCAACCACAACTACTTAGTAATCACCTGTTACTGTAACTGTACTGTAACTGATGCTGACGCGAGACACTTAACCTCTTTAGCTGTGACGTAACGTCGCTGCAACTTTATTATCAGAGAAAAAGATTTGTTTGGGATTTCTTGTGGGTTGGTTATTTACACCTGTGTTAGTAATTTTTTTCTAACATGCATTTAGTTAATAAAGTTGTTTTAACCACACAGGAAATAAAAAATGAATATGTATGGAGAGATGCTCTATAAAGATGTGTATATGACAGACAAGGAAGTATTCTGGGAAGTATTTTTCACAGGGTGCTGTAGATCTTTAAAGTGTGTTTACTAGTAAGATTGAGTTATTTTAAAGCAGTGCACACTAATGGACATTTTTGTAAACACAACTTAGTATCACATAAGTGCTACTTCAAAGGAAAAGTTCACCCAAAAGTGATAAATGTCATAGTGTCCTTCATGTCATTTCAAACATGCATACTAATCTACTGTGGAACATAGTTTAGTCTAAGCTGCTGTCTTGTAAGTGGATGGGAACAGGGACTGTTAGGTCTCAGGAAAGTTAATGACGCACCGTGAACGTTTGTGTGACACCTGTTTGTGAAATAGCACACAGCTGAATGTGAATATGGGATAGAAACCAACACAGATCACTTTGTAAACAAAATTTGACACTGCAAAAGATGACTTTCAAGAAAAATTTTACTTAGTATTTTTGTCTTGTTTTCAGTAAAAATATCTAAAAATTCTTAAATTAAGATGCTTTTCTTGATAAGCAAAACGACCCAAGAAAATAAGTCTAGTTTTAAGACAAAAAAATTCAAATTTAAGTGATTTTGTGCATAAAACAAGCAAAAAAAAAAAAAAAAATTCTGCCAGTGGGGTAAGCAAAAAATCTTGAAATTTTTTCTTAAACACTAAATTCAAGAAAAATTTGCTTACCCCATTGGCAGATTTTTTTTGCTTGTTTTTTGCACAAAATCACTTAAAATTGACATTTTTGGTTAGACTTATTTTCGTTTTGCTCATCAAGAAAATACATCTTAATTTAAGAATTTTAAGATATTTTACTGAAAACAAAAGAAAAAAACTAAGTAAAATTTTTATTGAAAGTCATTTTTTGCAGTGTATATATAACATATACACACACATGGGCTACTTTTATGTTGGTCACCATCTACCTCCATTGTGTGTTATAATCTAAGGTGAGACAGACAGAGCAGAAATCGTCGGCTGGCAGACAGCTGGTTTTTACTCTGCCTCCTGTTTTCTACTGTACTTGCTCTTGTCTCTCAGTATATAATGGATGATGTGACGAGGGAAGTATGTGTGTTGGTAAACCTGGGCTGTTTGCAGGGGTTATTATCGCAGTCAGTAATTATCACTGCATGTGTGTCTGCGTCTCACCTGCTTCAGATACAGCAGGACAATTCAGAAACAACTCAAGTTGTATAGGAAGAAACACCATCAGATATAGAAATAGTTAAGTGTGATTTAATGTAAAACAGAGCACAGGCTCTGATACAACATCACAGCTGCAGTATTGCAGATGTTGAGGCTATCTGCATGCGCTAAGAATCCAGGGTCAGAGAGGTAGACAAAGCATCAGGGCTTTCATCGGTCTGTGTGTTTTCCTGGGAGGTCTTGGCCTGGGTTTGTTTCAATTTTTCTTGGGGGTCCAAAAGTGTTCAATCGTTTGTTTTCATTTGTCTCTTTGTGACTTTATGAAATAAGTCCCTTTAAACACATCAATTGTAATCGATGCTTTTTAGTGAAGTTTTAAAGGGGACATATCATGAAAATCTGACTTTCCATGTTTAAGTGCTATAATTGGTTCCCCAGTGCTTATATCGACCTAGAAAATGTGAAAAAGATCAACCCAGTGACTTAGTTTTGATAAACCATTCTCTGCAAGCATGTGAAAAAATAGCTTATTGAAATTTGGTTCCACTTGTGATGTCAGAAGGGGATAATAGCGCACCTTAATCTGCACTATCCAACCACGGCACTGCCATTAAGTGCAGAGATCAGCTCATTTGCATTTAAAAGGACACACGCTAAAAACACCTACAAAGTGGCAATTTTAACATGCTAATAAATTATCTGTGGGGTATTTTAGGCTAGAACTTCACATATGTACTCTCTGGGAACACCAAAGATTTATTTGACATCTTAAAAAAGTCTTGTGAAATGTCCCCTATAAACATAGGTATGGAAGGAGCCCAAACATTCACACCTGTCAATCATCAGCAGTCTGCACTTTCCCAACAACAATTCTTCCGGCAACACATATTTAATATCACTTTACACATACTTTAAAGGGCCCCCAAACGTAGGTGTTTTCAGCAATATTAAAATAGTCTCTGGTATCCCCAGAATGTGTCTGTAAAGTTTCAATGAAAATGTGCAATGAAAATGTGTGTTGTTTTTGTGTGACATCAAGACAGGGGAATCTTTGTAAAAATGTCAAAAAGAGAAAGTTGCTCAGAAGTGAGGGTTTGTGTTAATGTGTGTATAGTACATATGGTATGTTGTGAATACACATCTCATGTTGTTTAGTTTTGGAAAGATGGTTTCAGCAGTACTTTACTTGTGTGTATGTGTATGTGTGTGTGTGTGTGTGTGTGTGTGTGTGTTGATAGCCAGGTGATTCTGTTCTGTCTGTCTTATCAGAATGTTTGACTTGAGGGATTCGGTGGTTTTGGTTTGTTGATGTGTCAAATAACAGCTTGATCTGATTCATTTCAAACCACTAAATTCCCTTAGCAACAATCAATGTCAGATGTGTGTTCGTGTGTGTGCTAGCAATAAACTTGATATATATAACTGAGGAAAAACAACAATGCTACATATTTTCTAACAGGAAAATACACCCAAGATCAGATTTTTGTGTTTGTGAAACCACAGAGGAGGGTGTTTATAAGATGCCTGTGGTTTTTTGGTGGTCTGATGTTGTGTTTAAAAAAATAAAAAAATATTATCATGCAGGCAGATAAAAAGTGTAACCATTTTAATAAAACAGAAACACATAAAAAAAGACACAAGAGTAACACAACAGTGTGGCACATGCACACGCGTGTTAAAGTGCTTGGTGTTCACACAGTAATTGTTTCCAGTCCTGGTTGATATCTGATGTTACATTGCTGTTAGACGTGCAAAGATGTGGTTCATTACACTTATACTATATGAGCTACAAATTAACTGGATTGTTATCTTTATGTTGACAAAAATAAACCAAACGATTCAGTTTCTATAAGTAAAGGCATATGGTTTGTTCCATTAAATTGAGAGAGAGAGAGAGAGAGAGAGAGAGAGAGAGAGAGAGAGAGAGAGAGAGAGAGGAAATTGTCTGCATGCATGAACATTAGGAAGAGGAAATGTTTCTCAGATTGGAAACATTTGTATTGAATGTGACGTGACCTGCAGCAGCTTATTCTCACTTTTATTATGAGATGTTGTCAGCAGTTGCGGCTCGTGAATGCTCAGAGGGGCGCAAATTCAAAATATGTGTTCAGAGTGTCATGTGTTGCTCGTGTTTTCAAAATATGTGTTTGTTGCGTCATGTGAATGTGCATCACGTGTTTTGTCAAAATAAGTGCCTGCTGCACACGCGTCAAAACCGTTTATGATAAAAGAGACGCTCACGTTCACAAAATACACGCAATACACTCCCTTAACATTAACCTCTGATTACGCATGAGATTATGCGAGTATCTGGCAACCTTTAGACGTGTCTGCAGCAGGCACTTATTTTGACAAGACACATGATGCACATAGGTTCACTTGACGCGCCGAACACATATTTTGAAATTAGGACCACACACATGATGGGCTAAAGACATGTTGTGACGAACTTCGCATTGAGCACCACGTGTTGTCAGTGTTGTTCTCTCTGTGACCTCCTGCATCATCATCATCATCTCCTATGACTAATTTTCTTTGACCAAAGTTTATTATTTTTCAATAATAAAATCTTAACAGAGTCTCTTTGTCTGCATGCATGAACAGGTGTGTAATGTCGCTGTGGCTGTTACCAAAGGTATAGTTGACATCAGAATGAATATTGTGTCATTAACTTACCATCATGTCATTCCTACGATTCCTACGTTCATCTTAGGGCGTTTTCACATTAGCACTTTTGGTGCGCACCCGGGTTCGATTGACATCAGAGTTCGGTACATTTGGATGATGTGAACGCTGTCTTCCGAACTCGGGTGCGCACCCTCGAAACGTACTCGAGTCCGCT
Source organism: Paramisgurnus dabryanus (assembly GCF_030506205.2). Taxonomy (NCBI): domain Eukaryota; kingdom Metazoa; phylum Chordata; class Actinopteri; order Cypriniformes; family Cobitidae; genus Paramisgurnus; species Paramisgurnus dabryanus. The sequence goes on from NC_133347.1 coordinate 5,935,053, forward strand.
TAAAAAGGGTGGTCTGGGGTTCGTTTCATGTGAACTCCAGATCGGTTCGCTGCTAATGTGAGCGCAATCGTACCAAATCGCGGAAGTGAACCGCTGTTAATCACGTATTATATGGAATGTCCCACCAAAACAGACGTGTGTGTTTGTGTGCGTGCACTTACATTGACAACAAAATGCATAGAATGCGTGCTTTGGTTTTGTTTTCAAAGAAATAATACAGAAACGCACTTTCGTCTGTCTGCCGCAAACATACTAAAGTCGTTTCGATGACAAGGCGTCTGTCTGCCGACGTCAATTTTTGCGGAGGCATTCAGAAATCATCTCTCTGCTTGCAGTTAGTCAATCAATCACACTTGTCGTCTTATCGTTTATAGCGGTTGCCAAGCAACATGAGAACGCGCCGGCTGCAGCTTGATGATGCAAGCGTACCGCGGTTCGGATGCAAAAATAATATGTGAACACAGTCCATGGGGGGCATGGGGAGGGGGGAGCAATCGAACTCGGGTTCGGACCAGGCAATCGCACCAAATATGAAACCGCCCTTAAAGGTGCAGTGTGTAAATTTTAGCGGCATCTAGTAGTGGTGAGGTTGCGAATTGCAACCAACGGCTCAGTCTACTGCTCACCCCTCGCTTTTGAAACGCATAGAGAAGTTACGGTAGCCTCCACTGGACAAACATGTCATTGTCGGAGACAACTTAGTAAAAAATTTGTCCATTAACTCTTTCCTCGCCAGCATTTTAAAAAAAAAGTTACCAGCCAGCGCCAGCATTTTTCATGATTTTAACAAAAGTTTCATGCCTTCCAGAAAATGTTCTTATTTAAATATATAAACAAACAAAATATCAGGTGAAAGAACAGACCCTCTGCTTTCAAACAAAAAAAAACACGTTTCATCCTACCTTCATTAGTTCTCTTGCGGAAAAGACGGAAAATCTCGTCATTGGCGGGGAAGTGTTTTTGATTAAATGACGAGATATCTCGTCAATGGCGGTGAAAGAGTTAAGGGCTTCTGTAGAAAAATGGCGGCACAAAATGGCGACTTCCATGTGTGGGGACCCTTAGTGTATGTAGATAAAAACGTCTCGTTCTAAGGTAATAAACACACAACGGTTCATTATGGAAGGTCTTTATACACCCCTGATAATATAGTTGTGCATTTCTTTAAAGAGATCCTTCTAAAAATTACACACTGCACCTTTAAGAGCACAAATGAAGATATTTTTGATTAAATTTGAGAGCTTTCTGACCTTCTGATTGACAGCTACACAACTACAACATTCAAGGCCTATAGAAAGGCAGTAAATGCATCAATATAATACTTTTTGTTAGCAAAAAAACTAAACAAAGAATCCCTTGAAAGAATCATTGACATGACACCTCAAGGAACTATAAATGGTGATGAACATTTAGTTTCAGTGAGAAAGACAGGTTAAGCTCAGGTGTGGAAATGTCCTGATGGGTTTCATGGTTTCAATGTTTGTCCTAAATGGCCCCCTATACCCTTAAAGAGTGCACTAATTTGAGGAAACTATTTCTAGCGGTGTCTAGAATCATAGTGAACATTACTGAGTGCACACATTCAATCCCACAATGCACTGCAATAATAAGTGTACAAATGATGCTAAATTAATTCTTCAGAGCGCAATTCATACAAAACTACTTTACAACAAAGTTTGCATTTGCATACTACTTGCATACCGTATTTGAATGACTCCCATGATTTGTTTCATTCAATCTTTAAAACTTGATTGATAATTCAGAGGCTCTGAACCCAGCATAGATTATTTCCAAAGTCACACTGTAATTAAATGTCAGCAGCCTTATGGATTACTGCATCACCTGATGGGAACAGTGGTGACCTCTGGAGACCCCAGAATGTGTGAATGAGATTTGGATCAATAGTAAGTCTGGACCTCATGGTCATCTGAGAGAGGAGGTACAGTGTCTGTGTAATGGGTACGGTCCAGATCTGCAGAACTAATACAGGGGAATGTGGGGAATTTGACAGGGGCTTTATGTGGAGGTATGTGTTTGTGTGCTTTGTGACAAATGTGTGTCACTTTAGTGTGGAAAAACAGAAGTACTGTATGAGAATGCAAGAGCCATGAGGTCACTAAAACAACGGACAGGGACTTAAATGGAATAAATTCATGAGGCAATTCTTCTTCCAAAATCTTTGGAAGTGTATAAGTAATTTTATATATTTCATATTGTAGTTTGTTTTTAGACAGTGCACATATTTAAACAATGCAAAACTTGTTTAAATGAATTAGTTTAGTTTTGCAGAGTTCACAGACAGAGTTAATTTTTATTCTGTTAAAATGTATTGCTCTAATTGCTGTTTAGTAGCTTGTTTAAAGAGCACCATTTATCTAATTCATGATTTTTCATTTCCTTTGGTGTGTAAGTGGGAATTACGATTATGCAAAAGGTAAAACCCCAAAGTAAACAAATGACACGAGTTATTGTCTCCAATGTAAATCTCTTTTCTTGGACTACAACATACACACGGATTGTAGGCAACAGTTTATTTCCTGGGATTGGTGATGTAGAGAAGACTGAGGTTATCATAATTCCTCCTGGAGCGTCACATTTCCGGTTGACGTCAAAGGTATTCAAGGCCAATCACAACCTGCAGATAAGCTGGCCAATCAGGGACACAGCGCTTTTCAGATCGACGAGTTTTGTACAAAATCAGTGAGCTAAAAAATGTACAGTATGTGGAAAATAATGTGTTTTTAACCATAATCCACGCATATACACATATATATGTCTTTAAAGGGGCGGTCACGCTACACTTTTTGTTCCATTGAATCCATCCATTCATACACCTGCGAATGCATCAGACCGAAAACGCATTTTTTACGAAATTTTGCATTTTGCTGTACCAAAGTTTAAGTCTAACGCCGGTTTCACACTGCATGCGTGAGCAGCGCGTAAGGGGCGCGTGTTTTTTACGGCGCCCATGTTAACAAGTTAAAGCATGTACACTGCACGCGTGAGCAGCGCGTGCTCGCGTGGCAGGAGCGTTGCTGAGGCAACAGGGCAGCAATCGTTTCGGTGTTGGCTCTATTTTTGCTGCGTTGCTCATGCTCAATTAAAGTGACAGTGCATTGTTTATGGTTTAAATGGTCGTGGATTGACGCGAAAAAGTGTAATTTTACAATAAATTCACGAATGTGACAAGTGTGTTTGAAACAGTCATGACTTTGAGCAATTTAAAAGAAAGCAATGAAATATTAACACACTGTTGCCAGAAGACTGCGTTCATTCACTTTCTGCCCAGCAAATGAGTCCTCATCTATCTTAATAATCTTCAGAGAAAAAGATTCATCTATAAATTTAAATCTTATGCTTAAACTGTTGAAGGGAAACACGATCGACTGCTTCATGCTGTCAATCACTGAGTGAATTCTTTATTTTATAGTAAAACTTCAGAGAAACAGATTTTATAATGTGCCATGGGCTTTTTATGTCTATAATTGTGTTTTGTGTCTATATCTGTCATTACACGGACCAGAACAGCACGAAAACAATGTGGATTAAACAAATCAGAGTTATATAAATTACACTGACCTTCAAAAAGCGTCTTGAAGAGGTTTTGCTCATAAATGCATGTAAAATAATGTAATGTGAACTCGAGATTTTTATACTGTTATTTAAACTGCACAGTATGCGCTGCAAACGCAGCCGGTGTGAAAGCACAATGGCCACGCGCAGCAAATGCTCTCCGCACGCGGTGCTCACGCTACGCATACGCGGTGCTCACGCTACGCATACGCGCTGCTCACGCTACGCATACGCGCTGCTCACGCATGCGGTGTGAAACCGGCATAACTCTGGCCTGCGAATTCATATCACATGAAGAAATGTGACCAGTAGAAAATCGGTACGTCATGATGTGACCTTTCTCTCTACACTGTATGAAGTACAAGTTGGATCAATCTTAAAAAATTACTTCAATTGGTAACGTCTAACGACTTTAAGTAAAAAATTTAAGTTGAAAATGTTTAAATATTGCAAAATTAAGTAATTTTCCTAAACTACCCAAAACTAACCCTCGTGGCTTTAAAGAGAGAGAGCGAGAGGGAGAGCGAGAAAGATTGTGTGAACTAGTCTACCTCTGAGTCCGAGAGCTTTGTTGACCCTTCATTAAAAATCTACGTACGGTATACTGTTCATGTCCAGAAAGGTAATAAAAACATCATCAAAGTAGTCCATGTGACATCAGTGGGTCAGTTAGAATGTGTTGAAGCATCAAAAATACATTTTGGCCCAAAAATTACAACTTTATTCAGCATTGTCTTCTCTTCCGCATCTGTTGTGAAGCACATTCGCGAGACTAAAGTCACGTGACTGCAGTGACACAGATGATGTGTTATCCTCAGACATGTTCTCGTTTTTTTTTCAAACTTACAGCGTGCGTCTACCTCAGACTGTAAACGAAGCCCCGGCACAAAAAAAAAAAAAAACAGCGGGGGCGCACCAGATAACACGTCAGCCGCGTCATACATCATCCACGTCACTGCAGTCACGTGACTTAAGTCTCGCGCATGTGCTTCACAACAGACGCGGAAGAGAAGACAATGCTGAATAAAGTCGTAATTTTTGTTATTTTTGGACCAAAATGTATTTTCGATGTTTTAACACATTCAAACTGACCCGCTGATGTCACATGGACTACTTTGAAACTAATCCTCGTGGCTTTAAAGAGAGAGAGAGCGAGAGGGCGAGCGAGCGAGAGAGATTGTGTGAACTAGTCTACCTCTGTGCGTCTCTAAACAGCACTGTTATTACCTCGGAAAACCGTCTGTCTTGTTGTTTTTTATTAAAGTTAACTATGCAAAGTGATATGGAACTGTAATGCGGTCAAGACAGCTGCCTGGATCTACGTTCGCCGTGCATTTCCCAGAAAATAACTGCACACCTCAGAACGTTAATCAGCCACTCATATTCAAGCATTCAACGGACCCGTAGTATAAATATATTTATATACAGTTGTTGTACAGTGTGAGCCTTATGATAACTGGCAAGTTTCATTTCTAAAATGAATTGTAAACAAACAAATCTATGAATGAGTTTCCCAACATTTTTAAGCTCACACAGAATGTGAGCCGTGTGAGGCAGTGGGGAAGCGTGCATGTTTCTCTGAACACTACATGAAAGAGCAGCTGTATTATTCAGATACACAGCATGTGTGTGTGTGTGTGTGTGTGTGTGTGTGTGTGTGTGTGTGTGTGTGTGTGTGTGTGTGTGTGTGTGTGTGTGTGTGTGTGTGTGTGTGTGTAGATTAAGGTGAGAATTGTATAATGTCCTAATACACACACACACACACACGTTGACAGATGTACACTTACATACTTTATGTGAGCTGGTAGTGTGTGTCAAACACAAACATTATCCATTAAACTGTAAATGCAAAATTAAATCTGGGTCCTTATTACAGTAGTATGTCCATTTGAAAAAAAGCACCAAATGTAGGCATCATTTGTCCACAAATTGCCTGAACAATCTTGTCTCATTTGAGATATGAATTATGAAAATTCTTAAAAATATATTTTTCTGTCGGTCTCCTCTCTCTCTCAGCAGCTGTAGATTGTGAAGTGAGGCAGTGGGGTCTGTGGTCTCCATGTTCAATTATCTGTGGGGAGGGAACCACTGAACGAAGTCGACAGGTAAAGACACCACCGCGTAACGGAGGCAAGCCGTGTCCGGACCTGAAGCAGCGCAGGGGCTGTCTTGGACATTCTGGCACCTGCGGTACAGCTAAAGGTAACACACAATACTTCTGTATCAAACACTAGAGAGAGGTCTTGGTGTCTTCTGTCTACATGCAGTTGTCTTTAAAAGGAGCATTTTGACTAAACTGGAACCTTACTAAGTGACACACATACAGTAATAAAGCTCCTCATGAGAAGTTTGCAGGACTCACAATTATTTTAACAACATTTAAATACTCCTGTAATGCTTTAAACGGGACATATCATGAAAATCTTGAAAAAAGTATTATTATGAAAAAGACTTTTTACATGTTCAAGTGCTATAATTGGGTCCTAAGTGCTTTTACCAACCTAGAAAATGTGAAAAAGATCAACTCAAAAACTTAGTTTTGTTAAACCATTCTCTGCAAGCATGTGAAAAAATAGGTCATTGAAATTTGGCTCCCCCTGTGATGTCATAAGGGGATAATACCGCCCCTTAATCTGCACTGTTCAACCATGCCACTGCCATTTAGTGCCGAGATCAGCTCATTTTGTTCACACCTACAAAGTGTCAATTTTAACATACTATAATAAATTATCTGTGGGGTATTTTGAGCTAAAACTTCACAGATGTACTCTGGGGACACCAAAGATTTATTTGACAACTTAAAAAGTCTTGTGAAATGTCCCCTTTAAATTGAATTTGGTACATGTTGATGTATTTGTGTTATCTGCAGTGAAATGCATATGTGTAATAATTATGCAAATACAGCATGAGAGATTTATTATAGTCAGTTTTAGTAAAAATATAGAAAGTTAAACTACAGGACACTGTTTATAATTTGTTAACACACGTGTGTGTGTTTAGTGTTGTGTTTAGTCTCAGGAGGACACGGTTAATTTGCTCTCTTTCATTATCTTGATCTCCTCTTCTTCCTCAGAGGTGGCCAAAATCCTGCCTGACTCATTCAGGCGGAACTTTAAGGACCCTTGGAGACGTCCACACATGCTTATGAAGCAGGAGAAAAAAAGGTAATAGACATGAAACATTACAGAGTGCTTTAAAAGTATTGCAAAGGGAAAATAGACTAAATAATACACATTCTTAAAGGGATAGTTCACCCACAAATGAAAATAATGTCATTAATGACTCACCCTCATGTCGTTCCAAACTCATAAGACCTCCGTTCATCTTCTGAATACAGTTTAAGATGTTTTAGATTTAGTCCGATAGCTTGTTGACCCTCCATTGAAAATCTATGTACGGTATACTGACCATGTCCAGAAAGGTAAAAAAACATCATCAAAGTAGTCCATGTGACATCAGTGGGTCAGTTAGAATGTGTTGAAGCATCAAAAATACATTTCGGTCCAAAAATAACAAAAATCACGACTTTATTCAGCATAAGTGTTAACCTTACTTAGACATGTTTGCAAAGTTTTTTTTTCAGACTTACAGCATGCGTCTCTCTCAGAGTGTAAACAAAGCCCGTGCGCACAAAAAAACAGCTTGGGGGCACCAGATAACACGTCAGCCGCGTCGCGCATGCGCTTCACAACAGACAATTTTTGTTATTTTTGGACCAAAATGTATTTTGATGCTTCAACACTTTTTAACTGAACCACTGATGTCACATGGACTACTTTGATGATGTTTTTATTACCTTTCTGGACATAGACAGTATACCGTACATACATTTTCAATGAAGGGTCAACAAGCTCTCGGATAAATCTAAAACATCTTAAACTGTGTTCTGAAGATGATGGAGGTCTTACGAATTTGAAACGACATGATTATTTTAAATTTTGGGTGAACTATCCCTTTAAGACTGAAGGCCTTTTGCTCTTCTAATAATAATCAACACTAGAAGGTCGTATTTAAGGAAGTTGCCGTGACCCTTATTAACACTGAACTAGATTAAGATGAGTATGAAGCGGTTTATTATGTGTTTTATGAACTGATACACACTGAGTATCTTTTGTTTTGACTGGGAGAGCTCACAGTTTGTCTGCATGTAATAGTTTAGGTCTCTGCTGCTGTCAGTATCGGTATTTTGGGGGTTCTGAAAAATTTAAATTTCTAAGGATTAAAAAGACGACAATCAAAGATTTGTGTGTTTGCTTTCGTGGGTAAATAATATATAACACAGTTATTAATATGAATACAGTAAATGAGGGCAGGTGTGTGTATGTGATCAACACAGAGGAAGTTACTCTAGCCAGAATTAAATAGCAGGTGCAGGTTCAAGTAAAATGAGATTACTGTGGATATCTGAAGTTTTTTCCTAGAATTACAGACAGGAAATCCCTGAGTGAGTTAGTGAGTAGGCCTACATACTTACACCATGTAGGAGGAAAAGATGCCACAGAATCCTAACAATTCAAACTAATTAAATTCAGTGTAGGAGTCAGCGTGCCATGCAGCTTATGTATTATGTTTGTGGAAATGGTAAAAGTTGACATAGTTTATTCACTGATAACATAAAGTCCCATTTTAAAGTTTGAAAACACTTACTCATTCTTTATTTACTATGGTTTACTATTTTTACACATCAATTTATTAAACACATTAACTTAACTATAGAAATGATGTTTTTTTTATTGGTACATAAAACATACCTGTCCATTTTGCATTAGTTCCCAGTTTTCTGATATATTGTAGTGTTGTGTAATGGTCAAATGACATGCAGATTAAGTAAATAAATATATTTTTATTTTTTATTTAGATTATTTATTCATAATTTTTTTTCATCAGTTCATGAACAAACCCTGGTCTCAGCCCTTTATTTAAAAAAATATATTTTTAATATTCAATTCAATTTTATTTATATAGCGCTTTTCACAATTGGTAATTGTTTCAAAGCAGCTTTACATTAAAAGAAGGGGAAACACAGAAAAATCGACGGACAATATAAGTAGCAAAATACGTGGCTATGAATAAACTTTACAAGCGAGCGTATTAATAATGTATCGTATACAAGAGGGTGCTAAGTTAAGCCAATCTCAACTGACTACCCGGGGTTGAAAAAACCCATAGGAGAAAAACCTCAGGGAGGAACAAAAGTCCTAGGAGGAAAAAACCCCTTGGGAGATATATATATATATGTATTGACGTTATTTATATATTTATATGGTATGTAAACGGTATTTAAACGGATAAGGAGATTTAACGGGTTCCATCCGTGGTTGTTGGTCAGGCATCGACTGGGCATCACGTTGAGGGGCGGCCAGTAGATCAGTGGTGTGTTGACCTCCACGGCAGCCGAAACTGGGTCTTTTTGTCTCAGTGTCCTCGGGTTCGAGGACGAGACAGGGAGAGAAAAACAAAATCCTATTAGCATAGGGGCCGTTCGCATGGAATGCAAGTATCACACAGTGTTGTGTTTTAATATATGCTCGGTTCCAGACAGGCTAGCTATTGCAGCATTAGTATATTACCCAGATGAGTTATGTGAATGCTTTGTTCCGTACAAGCTAACTATTGCGAGATAAATATAATATACTTGACAAATTATGTGAATGCTTTGTTAAAGAAAAAAGTCTTAAGTTTAGATTTAAAGTGATCGATGATAGGGCTGGCAAAATATTAATCATGAATAATCGCATTCCAAATTTTAAGTTTGTGTTTGCATAATATGTTTTTGCATGTGTATTGTGTGTAATTAATATGTATATATAAATACATACATACATGTATATCTTTAAGTAAAATGTTTCTTAAATACATGCATGTGTGTGTGTTTATACTGTATATACAAAATAATTACAGACAGCGTACACACATATATTATGCAAAAACAAACTTTTATTTTTATATGCCTATGGTTTTAGCAGAATGATTCAACTTTTTCTAGACTGAATCCATGAAGTGAATCTCGAGCGTTACTATGGGTTAAAAGGGATAGTTCACCCAAAAATAAAAATAAAATTGTCATTAATGACTCACCCTCATGTTATTCCAAACCCGTTAGACCTCCGTTTATCTTCGTTAAAAAACAGTTTAAGATGTTTTAGATTTAGTCCGAGAGCTTGCTGACCCTCCATTGAAAATGTATGTACGGTATACTGTCCATGTCCAGAAAGGTAATAAAAACATCATCAAAGTAGTCTATGTGACATCAATGGGTCAGTTAAAATGTGTTGAAGCATCAAAAATACATTTCGGTCCAAAAATAAAAAAAATTATGACTTTATTCAGCATTGTCTTCTCTTCCGTGTCTGTTGTGAATCCGCGTTCACCACACTGCAGTGACGCTGCTGATGTACAAAACTGCTGACATGTTATCTGGTGCGCCCTTCGTTTACAGTCTGAGGGATTAGGACATTCGCGACATACACACTTACACACCATTTTAAAAAATATAGCAATACCAAAATACAAACAATGTAGAATAGCTTGAATACAGCATGGGTCACCCTTAGACTGTAAATGAAGCTCGGGAGAGGACAATGCTAAATAGAGTTGTAATTCTTGTTGTTTTTGGACCATTTCAATGCTTCAACAAATTCTAACTGACCCACTGATGTCACATGGACTACTTTGATAATGTTTTTATTATCTTTCTGGACATGGACAGTATACCGTACGTAGATTTTCAATGGAGGGTCAGAAAGCTCTCGGACTAAATATAAAATACCTTTAACTGTGTTTCCAAAGATGAATGGAGGTCTTACGAGTTTGGAACGACATGAGGGTGAGTCATTAGTGACATCATTTTCATTTTTGGGTGAACTAACCCTTTAAGGCTCCAAAAAGTAACAAAAAAAAGTATACCGCGGCCTTAAGTGTGATTACATGAAACATACAAGATTAAACAGCATTTAGATACACATGATAACTATTCAATGAACACAAAATTGTTAAGAATCACAGAACATCTGTGTAATCAATCTATTATACTGTAAACTTGAAGATGAACCTTTCTAACTTAAAGATGATATCTTCTAAGCCAGTGGTCACAAATGTTTTCTGCAAGCGGCCCCCCGTTCGAAGCCCCTAAAGAAAATGCATGACATAAAACATTCTATAACTTTTAATTAAAACATATTAAATAACACAATGTAGTGCTGTTGGGTAGTAACTTTATTTTCTGAGCTTCAATTACATAGAATTTATGATAAATGAATATATTTTTATAAAACTTTTATTAAAAAGGGCCCCCCCGGAATCATCTCGGGAGGCCCCCAGTTTGAGTAATTTTATACAGACAGATGAATATACTTTTGAAAATCCCATTGAATTATACCTGTCATCCATCTCTGTTGCAGTTATTGTGTGAACATGCGCGTGAAGCAGGCGAGCTTAGCATGTAAGCTGAAAATGTGGAGTGCTAGGCTGGTCTATGAACGTTCAATATGTGTAGAGTGCCAGAGCGATGCCATGGCGACCAACAACCGCTGCCTTGGAGACGGCCTGAAGGACACCAGGTACGCGTCATACACGTACACACGTGTACACAGACTTCCCAATAAATCAACTAATGGTGTTCTTTTCAACAGAACTTTCTGGTCGGCTGCATCAGCACCTGGTTGCTCTGGGTCATGGGTTCGAGAATCCCACACCGAAAACTGCCAATGTCCACCTTATTCTTTGCTTTTCGTCTGAACTATGTTCACTTTCAAAGCCTTTTTTACAAGGTATGGGATTGATCCGAGGAGTCTTGGAGCGCCTCTTACTTTTGAAGCCAAATTTTGTCCGTAAAAAGCTACTCTACAGCACATCTGTCAACTCTTTTCCCCCACCGAACCAAAACACAATCACACTTTTCTGAACTTTGCTCTCTACCTCCGAAATGCACCTGCACATGTTTTTGATAAACCCTTGTGTCTTTTCTCATTTCATATGTACTGTATTTTTATACATTTGAATGTAACTTCTGTGTGTAAGTTTATGTTTGCACGCGTGTAGATTAATGTATCTGCAGTATGTTTGTGTGTTTTAGTAGCTGAATGGAAGGCAATTGTACAGTACATGAATGTTTCTTGTATTGCATTCTCTGGAGATCTTAGGCTTTTTACTTCGTAGTTTTCTTTAAAATTTTCACAAATTCTGGTGTCTCTTGATCTATGCAGAATATCAGTTTCTCGATTATTACATTTTAACGCTTGAGCTTTTGTTGCAAATGTGACAACAGAGTTTTCGATTTGCTCGGCTGCTGTGAAAGTGTGCAAAAAAATCTGTGTGATAAAGGGTCAGGGGTAAAGTCATGTGTTTGCAATCGATATGAAAGCGGATTGGCCAAACTTAACTATTATTAGTCAAATTTGCCAATTTCAGTATAATGCGTTTCTCTTTGCTGTAGACGTTGCCTTAGGCAAGCAGCTTAAATTCTCTCTGTGATGTCTAGCAATGCATTAGACGGAAGAAGAGGGGGTTAAATGGAAGCACACAATGGGACCAGGTGTGTAAAATTAAACATTAGCAGTGACTCTTACCTGCTTCTCAGAAGTTTTATTTATTATTGCAGCCAAATACAACATCTCAGACTTTAATATATAGTGACTCTTGCGCACATATATATGTATTTTATAACAAGGACTGCGCCAAATAAATCCTTTAACAGCTTTAATTTTATAGATGCTATAATGTATGATTTTGTTGCCATGTTATTTGTGATTTTATCTATTAATTAAACAGTCATATCTTTCAAGTTGAATTTCTTTTATTGTTCTGTATTTGTTTATTATTTCTTGTAATGCATTACAGCTGAAACCCACATACCCTGCTTTCAATACCTCAGTTATTGCTTCACACAGAAACAGCAGGTATGTACTGTAGTGTACATGTGATCATTAGAGATCAAAGCGTCTTGTCTTGTGTGTACATACACAACACACACCCTCTGCACAAATACTTTGCCCATAATATATATTTTGTGGGATTTTTTACATTCTTGCTCTCAGCTGCACGTAAATATTTGGTAATGATAGCTTTTCTCACTAACTTTCAGTTTGACTGGAATGGATATAGAAACCCCATCAAACGTAATCCAAAATATTTTGCCAGAACTGTGGCATCATGGGTAATGAATGTGCTCAGGACTCAGGTCTGTCATTATAAACATTCTTCTTGTCTTCCCTCTACTGTCAATATACAATAAAAATTGCAAAAGCCCTTTTAAATGAAAAAAGAGTGACATCATCGAAAGACAACAGATGAGCTCACTGATTTCCTCACCAATGATGTCACTCATTTAGCAATTCAAAATACAAAATTAAATGGGGTTTCCACAGTTTTGATCTGTAAGGTTTTGTAGAGTTTTTTTTTAGATTGGAAGGGTCTGTAGAGTTTTGATCCGTAGAGGTGAGGGGTCTGTAGAGTTTTGCTTTGTAGACGTGAGGGATCTGTACATTTTGGTCTGTAGCGGTGAGGGGTCTGTGGAGTTTGTTCTGTAGGCGTGAGGGGTCACTAGAGTTTTGCCCTGTAGGTGTGAGGGGTCTGTAGAGTTTTGATCCGTAGAGGTGAGGGGTCTGTAGAGTTTTGCTTTGTAGACGTGAGGGATCTGTACATTTTGGTCTGTAGCGGTGAGGGGTCTGTGGAGTTTTGTTCTGTAGGCGTGAGGGGTCACTAGAGTTTTGCCCTGTAGGCGTGAGGGGTCTGTAGAGTTTTAATCCGTAGGGATGAGGGGTCTGTAGAGATTTGCCCTGTAGTAGTGAGGGGTCTGTAGAGTTTTAATCCGTAGGCATGAGGGGTCTGTGGAGTTTTGTCCTGTAGGCGTGAGAGGTCAGTAGAGTTTTGCCCTGTAGGCGTGAGGGGTCTGTAGAGTTTTGATGTGTAGATGTGAGAGGTCTGTAGAGTTTTGCTGTGTAGGCATGAGAGGTCTGTAGAGTTTTGAGGGGTCTGTAGAGTTTTGCTGTGTAGTTGTGAGAGGTCTGTAGAGTTTTGCTGTGTAGTTGTGAGAGGTCTGTAAAGTTTTGCTCTGTAGGGTTCTGTAGAGTTTTGCCCTGTAGTTGTGAGAGGTCTGTAGAGTTTTGCTGTGTAGATGTGAGAGGTCTGTACAGTTTTGCTTTGTAGTTGTGAGAGGTCTGTAGAGTTTTGCTTTGTAGTTGTGAGATGTCTAAAGAGTTTTGCTTTGTAGTTGTGAGAGGTCTGTAGAGTTTTGCTGTGTAGTTGTGAGATGTCTGAAGAGTTTTGCTTTGTAGTTGTGAGAGGTCTGTAGAGTTTTGCTTTGTAGTTGTAAAAGGTTTGTAGAGTTTTGCTCTGTAGGCGTGAGAGGTCTGTTGTTTTGCTTTATAGTTGTGAGAGGTCTGCAGAGTTTGCTCTGTAGGCGTGAGCGGTCTGTAGTTTTGCTTTGTAGTTGTGAGAGGTCTGTAGAGTTTTGCTGTGTAGTTGTGAGAAGACTGTAGAGTTTTGCTTTGTAGTTGTGAGAGGTCTGTAGAGTTTTGCTGTGTAGATGTGAGAGGTCTGTAGAGTTTTGCACTGTAGTTGTGAGAGGTCTGTAGAGTTTTGCTGTGTAGCGGTGAAGGGTCTGTAGAGTTTTGCCCTGTAGTTGTGAGGGGTCTGTAGAGTTTTTCTCTGTAGGCGTGAGTGGTCTGTAGAGTTTTTCTCTGTAGGCATGAGGGGTCTGTACAGTTTTGCTTTGTAGTTGTGAGAGGTCTGTACAGTTTTGCTTTGTAGTTGTGAGAGGTCTGTAGAGTTTTGCCCTGTAGGCGTGAGGGGTCTGTAGAGTTCTGCCCTGTAGGCATGAGAGGTCTGTAGAGTTTTGCTTTGTAATTCTGAGAGGTCTGTAGAGTTTTGCTTTGTAGTGGTGAGATGTCTGTAGAGTTTTGCTTTTTAGTTGTGAGAGGTCTGTAGAGTTTTGCTTTGTAGTTGTGAGAGGTCTGTAGAGTTTTGCTTTGTAGTTGTGAGATGTCTGTAGAGTTTTGCTTTGTAGTTGTGAGAGGTCTGTAGAGTTTTGCCCTGTAGGCATGAGAGGTCTGTAGAGTTTTGCTTTGTAATTGTGAGAGGTCTGTAGAGTTTGCTCTGTAGTTGTGCGAGGTCTGTAGAGTTTTGCTGTGTAGTTGTGAGAAGACTGTAGAGTTTTGCTCTGTAGGCGTGAGAGGTCTGTTGTTTTGCTTTGTAGTTTTGAGAGGTCTGTAGAGTTTTGCTCTGTAGGCATGAGAGGTCTGTAGTTTTGCTTTGTAGTTGTGAGAGGTCTGCAGAGTTTGCTCTGTAGTTGTGAGATGTCTGTAGAGTTTGCTCTGTAGTTGTGAGAGGTCTGTAGAGTTTTGCTCTGTAGGCGTGAGAGGTCTGTAGTTTTGCTTTGTAGTTGTGAGAGGTCTGTAGAGTTTGCTCTGTAGTTGTGAGAGGTCTGTAGAGTTTTGCTCTGTAGGCGTGAGAGGTCTGTAGTTTTGCTTGTAGTTGTGAGAGGTCTGTAGAGTTTTGCTGTGTAGTTGTGAGAAGACTGTAGAGTTTTGCTTTGTAGTTGTGAGAGGTCCGTAGAGTTTTGCTGTGTAGATGTGAGAGGTCTGTAGAGTTTTGCCCTGTAGTTGTGAGAGGTCTGTAGAGTTTGCTCTGTAGTTGTGAGAGGTCTGTAGAGTTTTGCTCTGTAGTTGTGAGAAGACTGTAGAGTTTTGGTCTGTAGGCGTGAGAGGTCTGTAGTTTTGCTGTGTAGTTGTGAGATGTCTGTAGAGTTTTGCTTTGTAGTTGTGAGAGGTCTGTAGAGTTTTGCTTTGTAGTTGTGAGAGGTCTGTAAAGTTTGCTCTGTAGTTGTGAGAGGTCTGTAGAGTTTTGCTCTGTAGGCGTGAGAGGCCTGTAGTTTTGCTTTGTAGTTGTGAGAGGTCTGTAAAGTTTTGCTCTGTAGGGTTCTGCAGAGTTTTGCCCTGTAGTTGTGAGAGGTCTGTAGAGTTTTGCTGTGTAGATGTGAAAGGTCTGTAGAGTTTTGCCCTGTAGTTGTGAGAGGTCTGTAGAGTTTTGCTGTGTAGCGGTGAGGGGTCTGTAGAGTTTTTACCTGTAGTTGTGAGGGGTCTGTAGAGTTTTTCCCTGTAGTTGTGAGGGGTCTGTAGAGTTTTGCTTTGTAGTTGTGAGAGGTCTGTAGAGTTTTGCTTTGTAGTTGTGAGATGTCTGTAGAGTTTTGCTTTGTAGTTGTGAGAGGTCTGTGGAGTCTTCCTTTGTAGTTGTGAGAGGTCTGTAGAGTTTGCTTTGTAGTTGTGAGATGTCTTTAGAGTTTTGCTTTGTAGTTGTGAGAGGTCTGTAGAGTCTTCCTTTGTAGTTGTGAGAGGTCTGTAGAGTTTGCTCTGTAGTTGTGAGAGGTCTGTAGAGTTTTTCTCTGTAGGCGTGAGAGGTCTGTAGTTTTGCTTTGTGAGAGGTCTTTACAGTTTTGCTCTGTAGTTGTGAGATGTCTGTAGAGTTTTGCTGTGTAGGGGTGAGGGGTCTGTAGAGTTTTGCCCTGTAGATGTGAGAGGTCTGTAAAGTTTTGCTCTGTAGTTTTGAGAGGTCTGTAAAGTTTTGCTCTGTAGTTGTGAGAGGTCTGTAGTGTTTTGACCTGTAGTTGTGAGAGGTCTGTAGAGTTTTGCTGTGTATGTGTGAGAGGTCTGTAGAGTTTTGCTGTGTATGTGTGAGGGGTCTGTAGAGTTTGCTCTGTAGTTGTGTGAGGTCTGTAGAGTTTTTCTCTGTAGGCGTGAGAGGTCTGTGGTTTTGCTTTGTAGTTGTGAGAGGTCTTTACAGTTTTGCTCTGTAGTTGTGAGATGTCTGCAGAGTTTTGCTCTGTAGTTTTGAGAGGTCCGTAAAGTTTTGCCCTGTAGGCATGAGAGGTCTGTAGAGTTTTGCTCTGTAGTTGTGAGAGGTCCGTAAAATTTTGCCCTGTAGGCATGAGAGGTCTGTAGAGTTTTGCTTTGTAGTTGTGAGAGGTCTGTAGAGTTTTGCTTTGTAGTTGTGAGAGGTCTGTAGAGTTTTGCTTTGTAGTTGTAAGAGATCTGTAAAGTTTTGCTCTGTAGTTGTGAGAGGCCTGTGGAGTTTTGCTGTGTAGATGTGAGAGGTCTGTAGAGATTTTACAGTTTTGTTGTGTAGATGTGAGAATTAGAATTTTATAGTTTTATTTCAGCATGAAAGGATGGATAGCAGAGAGAGGAAACATGTCATCTGTGCCTCGCTGCTTTATGGGGGCTGACAGCAGGGGATTTTGGGATTAGAGGTTGAAAGAGGGCCATTATAGCCCAGCCAAAACCAACGATAGATATCACAAGCTAAACATGAGGGGAACTATGTAATACCACAAGTGAACGTGACCAAAGAAAACAGCAGATTTATGCGTTTTATCTGGAAATCTTCAACAAAGGTGAAACATAAAGTTGTTTCCTTCAAGTTTGTGTGACACTCTTTAAACGACAACAGCTCCAGATTTAGCAGCAATAACGTGACTTAACAAATAAACTGATTACGTAAGAATTTCTCAAAATGTACCTGAGTGAAAACAGCCGCCTGTCAGTCTGGAGCGAGCAGCAGCTGTTCACGCGAGCGTTAATTAGAGCTCAAGAGACGCGCGCGCAGCTGTGCAAGCTGAAAGAATGATAATGAATGTGTGGGAATCTGTCAATAAAACATTTTTTTTAAGTATTTCAGTCAAATATTTTAGTTTAAGCAATAAGACATTTTTTAAATTCACGAGTCTGTGGTCTAAGTTTAAGAAATAAACAAACTGTTAGGCTTCAGTAGATGTGAAATATTGCCATCTCGTGGTGGCATCTTGCAATTACAATTTTTTTAAAATAAAAGTACTGTTGCACCATTTTGCCACAGTGAACGTAATACTACTAATAATACCATGTTACTACTAAATGTTTACCACATCCATGTACTCAAAGAATATCACATTTCTAATGTGGTAAATAGCACTCACCTAATTTGTCTGTTTGAATATTATTTTCCTTTGCAAGTTGAAATTGCATTAATGCATTTAACACAAAATAAAACAATGTGTTTTATTTATGGTCAGTCACATTATACGCATCACATTCAGCTAACAAAAAATGTTTACTATAATAGAAATACACTGAACAAAACATTTCAATAGATATCAAGAAACATTAAGGCAGATCTGTGTTTATCGGGCTCACAGACTCTTATAGAGTGACTAAAATAGACTAATGTTAACAGACAAAACATGGTAAATCTAAAAGGTAAATCATGATGAAAGTCCAAGATTAAAGACAAAATCACTACAAGTTACATTCATCAGGGAACAATGGTAGTTTTTCTAAACTAGGTATCATAAACACATTTGATTAATGCATGAATAATATTTATTTTGGTGGACAGCTGTGAATGAAATGATTTGTTAAAGAAAAGCGTGTTTGTGTCTTTGATTTGCTTACTATCCTGGTAACATGTTTTAGCTCTTTAATATACAGTATTTTATCCTTAACCATCTTTTGATGGACATTCACAGCTTATGTAGGCTTGCTTTATTTTATTGAGTGATGAAATAAAGGTGGGAATGAAGTGTCATCTAACCATCACAATAAGCCATCTCAATATCAAATCATCTAATTTTTTCTTTTTTTTTCTTCATCCAACACGTTCATGTAAGTGCACACATATGTTCATGAACACACACCGTTCCCTCGGAAAAAAAAATCAAGCAGGTGTTTCCAGTATGGATCGTTTCAGACAGCACCATCGCCACATCCTTACGAAATGATATCGCACAGAGTCTATTTGTTAAGATTTTTGAGTTGTCGGTTGGTGGAGCTGATTTTGCCGTCCATGTTGTCGACTTTATTAAGCAAAGAGTCCAGAGAAACATCTTGGTCTTCGATTTCCATCTGCAGTCCCAGCCCAAGATTCTTCAGCCTGCCCAGACCCAATGACATTTCATCTGACAAGAAACCACACAAAATATTAAGTCTGTATACCCGACCTGCACATCCTTATGATCAAAAGCTGCAGATGTTATATTTCTTACCAAGATTATTGTCAAGTACTTGATGGGCAGCCCGCAGCTGTTTGTTCTTGGGATATCCGTTTTGATCGGATGGCTCATTATTCAGAGGCGCAGAAGCTCCAAATCCTGCATAAACAAACATTATTTTTGCGTTTCTGATAAATGGAGAGATGTTTGTATTTGACACAGAGCTTCTGTTTCACCTGCTTACCTTCTTAAAGGGACACTCCACTTTTTTTGAAAATATACTCATTTTCCAGTTCCCTCCCAGTTGATCTCCGGGTCTAAGAATCAAGTTTTAAATAGGAAAAATATTGAAACTCTTTGGTTATTTTTTTAGCGCGATGCTAATGGTCTAATCAGATTCAATGGATTATGCTAAGCTATGCTAAAAGTGCTAGCGCCAAACCCAGAGATCAGCTGAATGGATACCAAAAAAAGTTCAAATCAAATGTTTAACTCTAGGGGAGCTGGAAAATGAGCCTATTTTCAAAAAAGTAGAGTGTCCCTTTAAGGCACACAGATAAACTCAAAATTTTGTAAGTAAAGTTATGCATTTTACCAGATGTGTCAAGTCTCCTGAGGTTAGGATGGGTGGCCTGATATTTGTCTTCCTGTTGTTTGCTTTCTGAAAGTGCGTTCTGCAATCTGAATGTAAAACATACTCAGGTTGTTAAAAAAAGCTATTTATAATTGCTTTAAAAGAGTAACATACATTTTAAAATGTGTATAAAATGTATATTATGCTACTCATATGTATAGGATCAATATATCATCACAATCCACTAATGCAGAGGTCTTCAACCTTTTTCAGGCCAATGGATAGAGAGGAGATGCAGGGACCCCAGCACATGTATCAAATCAAATTATGGATTTACATACTTGTTTTGACGGTTAGATTACAAAGATATTAAAATTATGATTTTTGTATCACATATACTTACTTAGCATACAACATAACATTTTACATTTACTGAATAGATTTTATTGGGGTGTTTTCATTTTAATCTAATTTTATATGGGAACCTTTAATTCAATCAATTTCTATTATTAGCCTATTGCTGTTTTGGTCGGATGCCTACTTTCATTTATTAAAAAAAAATACAATCAAACAATATCTGGAGGACCCCCGATGGGCCCCGGACTCTCTGTTGAAGACCCATGCGCTAATATAAACGTCCAAATACTAAAATGTCCCCTCAGCAGTTCATTTTACCTGTTGTTGCCCTCATAGGACACAGGTTGGTCCTTTTGTGGAGGTTTGGGATCAGGTTTAGCTTTAAAATAATTGAACAGGCCACCCCATACGCTCTTAATAGTGGTTATATGCTTCTGGCTCGTCCTCATGTCCTGTTCCATGTTGTCAATCATTTTCTCTGTTCTCTTCAAAGCTTCACCCTGACGAATCAGTTCCTGTACAGAGAGAGAGAGAAAGCAATTGATAAAGCTATTGTGATAAATGAACAGTAAATCTGGGTAAACCGTCTATAGGTTTCGTCTCACCTCTGCCGTCTCGGCTCCGACTTTCTCCGATTCGTAGATGAGTCCGACCGATCGGTAGCTGCTGTCCACGGCGGACTGTGCTGTGTGCATCACTTCTCTCTGGAGCTGTCTCTGTCTCCTCTCTGCTGGACTCAGTGAACTCTCATCTGGTTCATCATCAAAGTTAAAGCCTCTTCTAGGCCCTCCGCTCGCCATGTCCCCTTCATCATCATCATCAGCGAACGGGTTGTGAGATTTGGGATAGGCTGACATCCTGAGACTGAGTAAAATGAGATTATATAGACACTTATTTTGATGCAGATCTCGAACAGAAGAATGCTTTATTAAATTTAAACCAGTTAATGCTTACAAAATTACCGTGGTGGTACCACGACACAGTGATTCTATCAGATATCATTGTATTTAAATGTTTATATTAGCCCCAAATGATTGCCATTCGTGTACAATAGTATTGACATTGTACGTAAAGGAATTTGCATGCTGAAATCATCGTAGTAATGCGATTATGGTACTATTTCTATTGAAATCATCGGACTTGTAAACCATTCGAGATATAAATCAAACTTGTTAACATCTTACATGACAAGTAAATATTTCACATATCTTTAAATAACACGAGGTTTGACGCTCGTCAGTTGTTTTCTATCTCAGCTAACTAATCGATGGCAATATCTACAGCTAACGAATAAAACCCTACATCCTTTAAAACTCTTGATAATTTATCTCAGTCTATTTGATCTAAACGCGATATATTGACGCGTAGGTAAAAATGTTTACCTTTAATCGCCGAGGCTGATATTTTCTTCTCTCGCTATCAGCTGACTTCTTGCTAAAACTGCTTCCGGTGGTATCATCGTGACGTCAGACAGACTCCGCCCATAGATGATTTCGCTGTCGTCATTCTTTTTAACAAAATTGTTTTTTTTTCATATCTACGTGATGATTGTCGTGTTTATTGCTTATAATGTGACTGGGAATAGTAGAAAAAAAAATGTTTTGTTGAAAATTGTTTAATTGAATAGACACACAAAACCTTATTTCTCCATTGCATTTACATTTAAATTGATAAAGCATGTGTTTGTGTATAATTCACAAGATGTTGAAAAAACACAGATACACTTGTACTAATTCATTTGAGCTTTGAAACTCTATTAGCTGCATATGTATATCCATTAGCTCTTTAAACCAATAAGAAAAAGTAAACTGTGATGATGCTAACACGACACGCCTCGCTCGCGCTCCATCACTCGTTGCGCGCACAGGCTGTCATTTGTTCCTTTCTTGGCGGTCGTATCGGTTTTCTTTCAGAAGACGCAGCTGGAGAAATAATATTTTTTGCGTTTAAACGTCAACTTTATTACTGGCGTCTATCTCATCATGTCCACGCGCGGAGGCACGCGCGAGTTTTATTTTAACACGGTGCTGTCACTCGCGAGATCACTGGCCGCGCACAGACCCGCGCCCGTCGAGAAGGTACACGCGATCAGACACAACACTGTTACTTTGTTGCATTGTTTGTTGTTTTGATTTTGTCGCTGTGTGCGCGACAGGTGCAGGACTGCGCGAGTTTGTTGCGCGCGGCACTCGACGCGCACATTCCTGTCAACGACAAATTGCGCGCTGTTTTTTGCTTCAGTTGGTAACATGTAAACTGGTGCAGTGATGTGATAAATATCTTTCACTGAATGATATTTAAATACCATGGTAGCCAACTTCCATGTACATGTAACTACAATGATATAGTTATTGATATAACTATGTCCGCATACAAAAACATATTTATTGTAACAGTATTTGCTCCTAACTAACAGTAATACAAATAAGCTGCAGAATAAATGTAAAAATAAATGTAAGTTTAAAGCTCATTGTTTATTTATATATCTTCTCTGATTGACACAATATATTGTTTAAAAAGCAGGTTTGATCTGATTATTGTCATAGAGATGTAGGGCACTGAGTGCCTGAGACTTTTCTGCAGTTAAAATAGACATTACAGTAAGTCAGATACAGTGATGCAGTTTATAATAATTACTGATACATAAAAAACCTGCTTTTGTGTGCTATACTTCCTTATGTGCTGTTGTGAAATGCATTGCCACACTGCAGACGTGTGCATGAGAACACATCTTGTCTGTTTGATCATTTAATTTCATGCAGGGGTGTTGCGCACTGCAGTCAAACATCCGCAACACACTGTTTAAACTCTCATGCTGTGTCAGAAATGTCTATTTACTGTGAGTATGACCTTGAGCATGCGTGATCCTCTTAACAGGTTGTTCTTGTTGTTCAGATGGTCGACTAGATCGACAGATTTTGGCTACCTGTTAAACACTATGACCAGAATAAAAAATTTCCTGAAGTCAGGATATTAGTGTTAGATTATGACAATATATTCTTCTTAGTATTTTTACTTTATGATTCTGTATTTTGTTTCTCTTTAAATTAAAGCTATTTGTTATACACTGCTGTCTGTCTGTCTCTTTCCCACAGGTACAAAAGTTATTATGCATGTGTCCATGCGAGAGTCGTGGTGTCTTTACTCTAGACGTCCGGCGCACAGATGCTGTCATTGCACTGGCTGTGTTCCTGGTCGAGTCAGATTTACAGGTATAATGGAGCTCTTGTATAAAAACTGAGATTGATTGGCTTTATTAGGTGCAGTACAATATAATCTGTAATGTGTTTTACAAGTTAAGCTGAGTGCATGTTTGATACAGTTACAGAAAGTGGCTGTTAATCACAACTGAATTATAATTTTTACCACTTAGGCTTTTTTACTGTTTCAGCGCATATTAAAAGGAATAGTCAATTTTCTTAAAAGAAAAATCCAGATAATTTACTCACCACCATGTCATCCAAAATGTTGATGTCTTTCTTTGTTCAGTCGAGAAGAAATTATGTTTTTTGAGGAAAACATTGCAGGATTTTTCTCATTTTAATGGACTTTAATAGAGCCCAACATTTAATACTTAACTCAACACTTAACAGTTTTTATCAATGGAGTTTCAAAGGACTCTAAATGATCCCAAACGAGGCATAAGGGTTTTATCTAGCGAAACGATTGTCATTTTTGACAAGAAAAATAAATTTTTTTAAACCACAACTTTTCGTCTAGATCCGGTCGTGATGCGTCAGCGTGACCCCACGCAATACGTCAAGAGGTCACAGAGGACGAACGCGAAACTCCGCCCCAGTGTTTACAAGTGTGTTGAAAGAGAACCGTTCCTACGTTGTTGTATGTCAACTGATACTAATTAATGTCTTTGTGTCAGTTTATTGTTTACAATGGTCCGCAAATGTGCGTTTTATATATGTAACACGTGACCTCCCTACGTCACTACGCATTTACGTTAGGTCACGCTGGACCGGATCTAGACGAAAAGTTGTGGTTTAAAAGAGCATATTTTTTATTTTTTTGGTCAAAAATGACAATCGTTTCGCTAGATAAGACCCTTATGCCTCGTTTGGGATCGCTTAGAGTCCTTTGAAACTGTTGGGCTCTATTAAAGTCCATTAAAATGAGAAAAATCCTGCAATGTTTTCCTCAAAAAACATAATTTCTTCTCGACTGAACAAAGAAAGACATCAACATTTTGGATGACATGTTGGTAAGTAAATTATCTGGATTTTTCTTTTTAAGAAAATGGAATATTCCTTTAAGTGCTATAATTGTGTCCTCAGTGCTTCTATCAACCTAGAAAATGTGAAAAAGATCAACCCAGTAACTTAGTTTTGGTAAACCATTCTCTGCAAGCATGTGAAAAAATAGGTCATTGAAATTTAGCTCCCCCTGTGATGTCAGAAGGGGATAATACGGCCCCTTAACCTGCACTATCCAACCACAGCACTGCCATTCAGTGCAGAGATCGTCTCATTTGCATTTTTAAAGAACACACCCAAAAACAGCACATTTAGCTCACACATACAAAGTGGTAATTTTAACATGCTAAAATAAATTATCTATATGCTATTTTGAGCTAAAACTTCACATATGTACTCTGGGGACACCAAATATTTATTTGACATCTTAAAAACGTCTTGTGAAATGTCCCCTTGATTTAGGCTATCCAGCTTCATGCTTCACTAACACATGCTCTTATAAAAAATTCACAAGTGTCACACACACTTTGTGATATTGTACTATATTTGTAATATTTTGTTTGTGTCATTTCTCTCAGCACAAAGAGACAGTGGTCAGTTATCTGTTGAATCTGCTCAGGGGATTACCCAGAGTTCAGTGGGTGGAGGAGAATGCCGGGAAAAAGAATAAAGGTAATGCTGAAGATGGTTTATGTGAGGTCATTATTAAGTATCTCAACCCAAACAGGAAAACATTTCCTTTGCATTTAACCCATCTAGTGAGTAGTACACACACACATACACACACACACACACACACACACACACACACACACACACACACACACACACACACACACACACACACACACACACACACACACACACACACACACACACAAACAAACAAACACAGTAGTGGTCTGTCATTCACTGCAGCATCCGGAGAGCAACAGGAGGCAAGATGTCTTGATCAAAGGCACCTCAGTCACTTCTTATCTCTCTAAGCCAGTGGTATCCCACATGGTGCCCGCACGGAGTCTGTGAGTCGCCCGCCAAAACACAATCTATTAATAGCCTCAATTTTAATATTTTCTTATTAAATTTATTATTTTATATATGTGAACAATGATCATTAAATAAATGATTTATAAATGATGATGAACATTAAATAAAATCGACAAGTAAAACAAAAAAGTTTTGAGTAAACTGTATTAAAAAACTAATCTCCAAAATATTTTATCCATTGTGGTAGCCCTTACTCACAAATGGTTGGAGACCCCTGTTCTAAGCCACATACTACAAGCCCCATTTACTGTACATTTCTGTTTTTATTGTACATGACATATTAATTTTTTGTTTTTGTCAAGTCATCTTTATTTGGATAATGTTCAAAAAAATTTTCAGAAGGAGGGAAAATATTGGCCATCTACAGTTTTTGGTATTACTAATAAACGGTGTTAGTTTAAAAAATTGATGAGATTTGTTGATTGTAAGGAGATATGAAGCATAACAATAAAAACTATGTTTTCAGATTATGGGTCAGATTTACTAAACGGGGCAAATGAGCACAAGAATGCAATTCCAAAAAAACCCCACAGATGTCTGCGGGTGTTTTTTTTCCTTGTTCATGATGTACGTGTGGTATAAGTTGTTCTTACATTTTTGCATACATTTAAAATAAATTTTTGTATGAAAGTTTTTGTTTGATTCGTAAGTCAAACGTCCATACGCACATTTCACGAACAAATTTGTGCATACGCATGCTTCGTGAATGAGACCCAATATTTTTGAATAATATGTTCTTCTGGCATTACAAATAAACATCTACATGTGGAAAAAATCCTGCCAAGCTTCATCTTATCAGCTACAATTGCAGCCATTTAAGCGCAAAATGATTTAAAGGGACACTATGTAGTTTTTTAAGTATTTTATTAGTTAAAATCAATGTCTTTATTCATAAATATGTCCTCATTGGTGTCAAATGACCTCTGCCAATAAAAGGACTTTTCTTTGTAAGCTTAGAATTTCTTCTCTTTATTTACATTGAACGGGTAAGTCCTTGAAGGCTTCCATGTCTTTTCGCCATATTGATAAACTATAATAGCAGAGAGGGACAAAAAGCACTAGCCTACCGCAACGTGTTCTCGTTCAGAACACATGAACCAGCTGAAACGGACAAGGAGATCAGTGAGTTCATAACGGCTGCCGTAGTTGCAACACGCATTTGGAAAAGCGAGGCGCTAGAGAGCACTATTTGTTTGAATGCAAAATACAATTTCACCACAAGATGGGGAAAATCCTACTTATTGTCCCTTTAAGACTTGCTTTTTTCAGAGTTAAATAACAGTGCAAATACCAGTAGGCTAATGCTACACAAGCAAACATTAGTAAATCGCGTTGCATTAATCATTTAAATCTGCTCCTTCCATAAATTTTGACTCTGAAAAGGAAACTCCTATTACGTCATATGCAATAAGGTCAGTCGCAGAAATAACTAGACCACACCTTTTTAGCGCTAATTATCCACTGCGCGTCTTTAGTAAATCCCGACAGTCATTATTTAACACCAAAATGATGGTAAGTGCTGGCGCAAGCTATTAGTGAATCTGCCCCTAAGTCTCTTAATGGCAGCATACACTTACAGTATAGTGCATTTATTAAAACATGTGTTTATGTTTACAGTGTCACATCAAAATGTTTTGTAAATTGCATTTGTAAATGTTTCAACTTTTTCAATTGTTAATTGTACATGTCATTCATATACAGATACTGAAATACGTTTATATCTTCATGTCCACAGAGACTCTTCCTATGTCAGAAAACTTCAGCTTTTGTTTGGTGACCCTTCTGTCTGATGTAGCACAGAGAGACAGAGAGTCTCGCTTACAGGTCTGCTCTCTTCACCTCTCTCTCTTTCTTTTTAAAGACACACTATCATGGTTGACACAAATGCATTTACATTGAAGATTGACCGTCTTCTGTTAAGCACCAACTCAATTTAATAAAGTCTGGTTTCTGATTATTTCACATAAACTTATCGAAATACATTATAATATTTTATCAGTTTCTCACTATACATTTGCTGGCCATCTTTTTCATCTTCCATCACCAGATTCTGGAAGCTGTCATGGATGTTATGAAGTCTCTGTTGGAGCTTTGCCAAACACCTGAAAACCATGATAAAGGTGAGCTGATGTGGTCCTGGTCCACCGCACACGCAGACACACACACACATACACACACCTGACCCATGATGTCTGTGCAGTGTACCTGTGCAGGTATGCAGTGCCCTGTCTTCTGGGTGTGACTCGAGCCTTCGGTCGCTATGGTAACGGCAGCGAGCCGCTCCTCTCGCAGCTGTTTCCACGGGGGTCTACAAATCCCACCCACCGCGTTTCTGTGAGAACCGAGGGCACCCGGAGGAGATCTTTCAATGACTTTCGCTCCATTCTGCCCAGCTCTCTGCTGATGGCTTGTCAGGGAGACACACTGAGACGCAAGAGCAAAGCTGCCCATCCAGACGCTCAGGTCACAACCACAGGATTGGGTTACATGTTCGAAATCACAGATGGTGTCTGTTACTTATGTTTAATTTGTCATTAAATGCAGTCAAATACTGCGCATTTATTGTAAACATATACCCTTACATTCATCTTTAAATTCATCCTCTGTCTGTGTCAGTCATTATTATCTGTATTACATTGACAGGTGAGCCCGGATCGAGGCGGTCCTTCACCCTGCTCTCCCACAGCACTGGGACCGCAGTATTTTGAAGGTAATTTAAGGTTTATTTTGTCACGAGTCTAATCCCCCCCTGTCTAAACCAGAAGGTTTAACATTCTTCATCAGATTTCAGAGTTGACACAATGTACATGTTTGTTTCTGAATAAACCCATTTGCTTTTCTGTAGTAAATCTGTGTGGTTTTAGAAATTCACTTTTTAAATTTAGCAATTCAAGTCTTATTCAGTCTTCATTTTAGTCAACATAAAACTGATTTTAACAAAATCTTCTTTACATTATGTATGATGATGATTTTATGTAGAAAACAAAAAGTGTAATAGTTGATATGCATTAGATATGAGATATAAACAAAGGTAATTTACTTGTCATTATCGGAAGTTGAATTAAATTCACAAAAGCCGTTTGTTTATGTTGTTGCTGCTGAAACCATCCATAATGAATGTTGTTTGATATGTTAATTGTTTTGTCAGGTTCATATCTGTCTGATGGAAGTGCAGTG
The DNA here is from genome assembly GCF_030506205.2 of Paramisgurnus dabryanus. Lineage (NCBI taxonomy): Eukaryota > Metazoa > Chordata > Actinopteri > Cypriniformes > Cobitidae > Paramisgurnus > Paramisgurnus dabryanus. The sequence continues at coordinate 5,962,945 of NC_133347.1, forward strand.
AATCCAGATTATTATTTCACCACAGTCAGTTCAAGCTTCTCCATCTCTCCGCTCTTTACTGGTGCCAGTGGTCAGGAGATCAGTGTTCCTCTGAATCTGCTGAGAACTCTGCTAGAGATGGTACCACGCACGCACACACACACACACACACACACACACACACACACACACACACACACACACACACACACACGCGCACGCACGCACGCACGCACGCACACACACACACACACAAGGCGTGTTTAACAAAGTGTTTTTGTGTAGGTGAAGCAGTTTGTGTCCGATTCATTCCTGAAGTCTCTGGAAGCTGTTGTTGCGGAGGTGACGGAGGTAAAATCCAGTCAGTGTGTTCCCTTTTATTAAATATGGGGGAATAAATGAGGGGGAACTGTCTCTTTGGAAAAGACCAATAGAAATGTCATTATGCATTGCTGGTGCTGAACGGTTCTGCAAACTTTTTACTTAAAGTCCCCATGAAATCAAAACTGACAATTCGAATATTTTTTATGGAATATTGCACTGTTCATTATAAATCATTATTTAAGTGCCCTCACGAACTTTAATCAAAACTTGAAAAAGTACTCCAACCCTCTTGTGGCGATCATTCTCTGATGACGTCAACTATAGACAGCATGGGCGGGGCATCCATTAACTCCACCCCCTCAAACTTGTCAGTCTGCTGTAGAGGTCTTCTCGGGTCCAGTGAAATGTACCCAACCCAAAATGACCCGAATCATCTTTAACCCGAATCTGTTACGATACGTTTAACAGAACCCAAACGCAAGACGCAGAGATATCAAAAATAGGGATTTATTATAACAGAAAACACAAATAAACAACCCACGAGGGGGAAAAATAACAGAGTAACAATAAAACAATAACTGGATAAAACACAAAAACACTGGAAAACTAGACTAAACAAACAAAGTACTCACACTGATTTAACAAGGTATGGAACAAGGTATGGAACAAGGCATGGAGTCACACATAACACAACAATGAACAGGCACCGACTATCAAACACAAGGACCTTAAATAGGGGAGAACTAATGAAGACAACAGGTGACATGAATAAACCAATGAGGGTGACAAGGGAGCGAGGTAAAAGTGACAAGACACAGGGAACACGTGGTCTAGTAAAACCAATACTCAGACCATGTGATCCCACACAGAACATGATTCTGCCACAAGACAGATTAAACACAGGATAAACTGGCAGAACCATGATAAAACCCGATGTGCATAAATAATTTTTTTTTAAAGAAAGACCCGAGACAAACCTGCGAAAATTAGACCCGAATCCGACCTGAACCAGTGGCAATTTTTTTTATTCGACTGGACCTGAATGTAAAAAGCACTAACTGTCTGCATCCTGCTCCAGACAAAAATACATTTTATTTTCCTTTGTTATCTGACGCGGACACCAAGGTAACCGCTAAAATGTGCATTCAAAATTGATTGACAGGTGTGTCTCAACGAAAATTAACCTACCGCCAGCCACACAATGTTGCAATCGTTCTTCGCAAACAGAGGTGGGGTTGGAAAAGGACTTGATGCACACATGCAAGATTTTAAATTACCTGAGACGCGACTTCGCTATTATTATACCCAACCCGTGTACGAGTCACACGTGAAACTTTCAGACCCCAACCCGGTCGGGTCTCGTTTAGGACTTCAGTTCCATTTCTGAATGAAAAGCCAACTTTTCTATAGACGGTTTCATCGGACGCACGTGATACACGTCTGGATCCGAACTTTACTTCTGGTTTCGTTTTTTTAAAGGAATAGTTCGGCCAAAAACGATATTAAACCCATGATTTACTCACCCCCAAGCTGTCTGAATTGAATATGTCCATCGTTTTTCAGACAAACACATTTTTGGAAATTTTAGAAAATTTTTTAGATCTTTCAGTTGATTAAATGTGAAGTTACGGGGTCCATGACCTTCAAGTCCAAAAAAAGTGCGTCCATCGTTCACAAAATAAATCCAAACGGCTCCAGGATGATAAACAAAGGTCTTCTGAGGGTAATCCGCGCAGTGTTGTTGTAGAAATATCCATATTTAAAACTTTATTAACGTAAATAACTACCTTCCGGTAGCGCCGCCATCTTAGTCGCGTCCACATTCAGAATGAGAGCTTACGCAGCCTACGGAGGTTACTCTGCTGCTGCTCTGTGCCCCCGCCCTCCGAATTTGTCATACGTCACTAAGAAAAGTGCGTACACTACGCTAATACTCTCTCCTGAATACAGAGGAGTCTAAGATGGCGGCGCTACCGGAAGGTAGTTGTTTACGTTAATAAAGTTTTAAATATGGATATTTCTACAACAACACCGTGCGGATTACCCTCAGAAGACCTTTGTTTATCATCCTGGAGCCGTTTGGATTTATTTTGTGAAGGATGGACGCACTTTTTTTGGACTTGAAGGTCGTGGACCCCTTAACATTACATTTAATCAACTGAAAGATCTAAAAAAAAATTCTAAAATATCCGAAAATGTGTTTGTCTGAAAAACGATGGACATATGCAACTCGGACAGCTTGGGGGTGAGTAAATTATGGGTTTAATATCATTTTTGTCCGAACTATCCCTTTAATGATCTGATTAGTTGCTAAACTGATCTCTTGAACAAATGCCTTGTCGAAAATAACAAATGTTTTGGTTTCCTAGGTAATCTATGTGTTGTTTTTTTGCTTGTTATATATATAAACTACGTTTAAAGTACTTTGTGGTTATTTATTATTAGCAGAGTTTACCGGAAGTTACGTGTGGACCGTGACAGCAGATTGTTTATGTTGTTACTGCTGAAACTGTCTATATCCAAACGCAAGCCACGGCCACTATTTTCCTCATGTGATATTGCATTTCATGCAGAAATATGTCCAGGGTTGCCAAGTTGTGCTACTTTAACACGGTTGCCACGGGATGTTTTTCATGAAAACACGATTGGGCTAGTTTTTGACTTGTTTTAAATAGCAATTGGGCTGGTTTTGCTGTAAAAACCTGGCAACCCTGAATACTGTGTGTCACAATATGGAAGTAAAGTCGATTGCAACTTCCCGTTCACAGGGACTTTAAGTAAAAACAAACTGTGTGTTATTTCAAATAAAGTCTTTGTTTTGAAGCAGATACTCAAACAGAGAGACATTACAGTTTGCTTGTTATTTGCATTTCTCAATTTAGTTTTTTCTCTCGTTCGAAGGCCAATCCAGGCATTGATCTGTTTTACAAAGCTTTCAGTGACCCACTGTATGTCAGCGTGTTTAAGATGTTGAGGGACACGCTCTATTACATGAAAGGTTATTAAAATCTCATCTCTATCTAAACACATCTGATCATACAGTAAAAACCTTTTGACCTGTGAAATCACGCTCATCTCTGTTTGTGTTGGTCAGATGTGCAGACGAGTTTTGTGAAGGATGTTCATGATTTCGTGCTGGAGCAGTTCAGCAGCAGCCAATCGGAACTGCTGAGGGTTCTGCATGAAGAGCGGTTGCCAGGGGAACCCAGTCCTCTCAAGCTCCGTTGTCATGCCAACGCAGCCTGTGTAGACCTCATGGTGTGGGCTGTCAAAGATGAGCAAGGTCATCACGCATCTCTGTTTATAGCACAATATGTAAACAACACAACACATAAGTGACATATGTGTGCTTTTAACATTCCTGGTCTTATTGTATGTTTGCAAATAAATGAATGTTCATTAATTGTTGGTTTATTTCTCACTGCAGGAGCGGAGAATCTGTGCACTAAACTGTCTGAGAAACTTCAGTCCAAAACATCCAGTAAAGTGATCATCGCTCATATGCCTCTGCTCATCTGCTGTCTGCAGGTAAAGACTCGAGCACAGGTGCGGTCGGCGTATACCGAACAAACCGACTGACCCGTCTGTATCTCTCTCGCAGGGTTTGGGGCGTCTATGCGAGCGCTTTCCTGTCATCGCTCACTCGGCCACCATGTCCCTGAAAGATTTTCTGGTGGTTCCATCCGCTGTGCTGATTAAACTTTATAAGTATCACAGTCAGTGCGTCTCAGGTGAGTTCAGCTCTCTCTGTGTCCTCTCTGCGTATCTTAAGAACTGTCTCAAATCCTCTGTTTACATTTCTTTAGGAGGAGGCGGGATTAAAATTAACGTCACCAATGAGCAGTCTCAGTCAACTTTTAACCTGCTGTGTAACAGGAAAGACCAGCCGTCCATGTACGAGCAGCTCAGAGACGTCTCCATCGATAACATCTGCAGGTCAGACTGATCTAAAATGATGCTCTCAGAAGATTTGATCATGCTGGGCTGAATTTGTTTCTCGTGATCGTGAAGATAAGTGTTCCTGTGGCGTTAGCAGTGTTATAGCTCATGGGTTTGATCCCCAGGGAACACATAAAGAATTTGGTTCCAAAACGCGATAAAAAAATCAGTATTGTAATTTTACGCAAAATCCAATATCCGCCGTGTTATTCTGTCATCTTCTATCCCTTTTTTCCCAAAACGCGATAAATGCCAGTCCTCCTTTTCTGCAGAATGCAATAAATCTGCTCAACCAATCACAGCGCACCATTCCATGCATTGTAAACAACAATGCCGGTGCACCCAGAATCCTAGTTTTCCTCATCTACTTTGTACTTCGTGATCAACGAACAAACAAAAACAAAATAGTAATTTGTTGGCATTGCTAAACCTGTGGTGGTTTTCTGTGGCGGTGAAGAAACGTAAGCCTTCAAAATCTAATAATTTACACAAGAGGCACTCGGATGAAGGAAAAATACCGGTTGTTGCTTGTTCTCACACGACAGCAGCAAACTTCTGTCATGATAACACATTGACCCCAGGGGATCTTATGAAAAACGTTCCATTATTTTACTCAAAGTCAATGAAAATCGAGCAGCACCAAAACATTTTACAGCTGATCGCTGTAAAAAAAGTTTAGCGCTGACGTCCCAAGAATAACAGCAGCAATGACAGTGTTCTTAATATGACAAAGTAAATGTTTTGATTAATGCCATTAATGTTTATTTTTTAATTAGTGTATACCACTAGTCAACTAAATCAATATAACATGGCAAAGCTAAATTTACACTTATATATTGATTCAATAGATTTATAGGATTTTGAAAAAAAAACTTGGATCATGGATTTATTGCATTTTATGGAAAAAATATCAGTTTTTATAATAAATCTTTGAAAATCAAAATATGGATTTGAATTTTTAATGTTATTATAATCTAAATATGTTATGTGAAAGTTTGTAACAGAAAATAGTGGTTTTTATCTTGCCACTTTCTTGGTATAGACAATAAGTTTTTACCATTACCAATTTTACAAAATACCAAATTAGTCAAAATGGATTTATTGTGTTTTGGAACCAAACTCTTAATATGTAGATAAAAAAGCTCATTCTAAGGTATTAAAAACAATACAGTTAATTTTGTAAGGTCTTTATACACCACTTATAATATATAGTAGTTATGTATATTATATTGCATTTCTGTCAAGATGTCCTTATAAAAGTTAAACAATGCACCTTTTAACTCTTTCCTCGCCATTGACGAGTTATCTTGTCAATTAACTCTTTCACCGCCATTGACGAGATATCTCGTCAATTAAGAGAAAACGCTTCCCCGCCAATGACGAGACTTTACGTCTTTCCGCAATACCGCTATTATCCGCTAACTTCTGCAACTTATACAACCCGGAAGTAGTGCCTCACGTGAAAGAGAAAGAACTCCGTGTATGTTTTAAAGATCGCTCTGCATCTAGGGGTGACCCCGAATAGTCGAAGATTCGATGCATCGATAGGAGAAGCCTCGACTTCCAATCTCATAGTCGAATCGTCGCAGATGTGTTATGAAATGAGGATCATTCAATTTTGGTCGTATATGGGTGCACACATTATCTGATTTCACATATAACAGCTTTCTCACAATATATTAATATATAGCATATTATGATAATGCTGCAAATAATATGTGAAGTAGCAGCTTTCAATAAATATTTTTTAAAACGCGTTAATAAATCCAACAACCCCTGTGACAGGGCTACACGGAGGTTTCTTCGTTAATAAACCATTGCCTCTTTGTTTCTACATTTAAAAGACAAAGCTGGCATATTAAACTATAACTTTCGTTCTTTTAATAATTTCTATATTTTATTTTATTTATAAATCACTTTGGGTTGTCTGATTTATCTATTTGGCTTGTGTTTTGTTTCCGTGCACTTGAGGCATTTTGCATATTTGTTCTGCACTTTGTTACTTCTGACCTTATTTTATTAAAAAAATTGTATTTATTATAAACGTAAATTCCGATCTAATTTAAGTATGTAAATTTTGGATAGCTTTTCGTTGTATCGATGTTGCGCTATTGCGTGCTGGCCATGCTTGCGCATGTAATTTAGCCGAACGGGTTAGGTGCTCTGCGTCTCATATTTAGGAGTTCATCAAACTAAACATTAAAAAACGGATGTTTTTTCGATGAGTATAAGTTTTTAAAATCTATTTAAAACAGAGTGGTTATATTGTCTATCTTAAAGTTAAACTACAAAACAGGTAAGCCGTTTTTTTTATTTCGGTGATGAAACGGAAACTAGTATCTGCACCGAACCTATTTCTGCCTGACACGAATGTCTTTCTTGTGATTTAATATTATGGTCGGTCGGTGTTCACTTTCAAATGATAGCAAAGAGATTCCTGAAATAAATAATATCATCCGGTCTTTCTGTATCTAAAGTGAATACAGAGATGATCAAAGTCAAAGCAAGCAAGCAGGTATTTCTGTGCTAAATAATAACGCGTAGTGTCTATAAAATCATTAATTTCAGTGTTTTTCTTGTTATAAATGAACGCTTAATGAATTGTATATAAAGATTAGTTTTTATCATTTACAGTCACAATCACAAATTATTTGTCATTTCTCATTTGTCGGGTTTTTTTGGTCATGACTGCTTTGACGCGCTATATCTCCAAATTAAATAAAAACACTTTATTGTAGCCGGAGTTTCCAAGGCAGGATCACCTTTGTTATTTTTTTAGGTTTAGTTATCAAAATGTATTTTTGTGTGATGGTCTGTAGATCGTGGCTTAAAAATGTTATGAGGAATAATTAAACAAATGTTGCCTTACCTTAAAAAATAAATATATACAGTGGGGCAAAAAAGTATTTAGTCAGCCACCAATTGTGCAGGTTCTCCCACTTAAAAAGATGAGAGAGGCCTGTAATTTTCATCATAGGTACACTTCAACTATGAGAGACAAAATATAAAAAAACATTCAGAAAATCACATTGTCTGATTTTTAAAGAATTTATTAGTAAATTATGGTGAAAAATAAGTATTTGGTCAATAACAAAATTTCATGTCAATACTTTGTTATATACCCTTTGTTGGCAATGACAGAGATCAAACCTTTTCTGTAAGTCTCCACAAGGTTTATACACATTGATGCTGGTAGTTTGGCCCATTCCTCCATGCAGATCTCCTCTAGAGCAGTGATGTTTTGGGGCTGTAGATGGGCAACACAGATTTTCAACTCCCTCCAAAGATTTTTTATGGGGTTGAGATCTGGAGACTGGCTAGGTCACTCCAGGACCTTGAAATGCTTCTTACGAAGCCACTTCTTCGTTGCCCGGGCGGTATGTTTGGGATCACTGTCATGCTAAAAGACCCAGCAACGTTTCATCTTCAATGCCCTCGCTGACGAATGGAGGTTTTCAGTCAAAATCTCACGATTCATGGCCCCATTCATTCTTTCCTTTACACGGATCAGTCATCCTGGTCCCTTGGCACAAAAACATCCCCAAAACATGATGTTTCCACCCCCATGCTTCACAGTAGGTATGGTGTTCATTGGATGCAACTCAGCATTCTTTCTCCTCCAAACACGAGAAGTTGAGTTTCTACCAAAAAGTTATATTTTGGTTTCATCTGACCATATGACATTCTCCTAATCCTCTTCTGGATCGTCCAAATGCTCTCTAGCAATCTTCAGACAGGTCAGGACATGTACTGGCTTAAGCAGGGGGAAACGCTTGGCACTGCAAGATTCCAGTCCCTGGTGGCGTAGTGTGTTACTGATGGTAGCCTTTGTTACTATAGTCCCAGCTCTCTGCAGGTCATTCACTAGGTCCCCTTGTGTGGTTAAAGGATTTTTGCTAACCATTTCGGTGATCATTTTTACACCACGGGATGAGATCTTGCGTGGAGCCCCAGATCGAGGGAGATTATCAGTGGTCTTATATGTCTTCCTTTTTCTAATAATTGCTCCCACAGTTGATTTCTTCATACCAAGCTGCTTGCCTATTGCAGGTTCAGTCTTCCCAGCCTGGTGCACGTCTACAATTTTGTTTCTGGTGTCCTTTGACAGCTCTTTGGTCTTGACCATAGTTGAGTTTGGGGTCTGACTGTTTGAGGTTGTGGACAGGTGTCTTTTATACTGCTAACAAGTTCAAACAGGTGCCATTAATACAGGTAACAAGTGGAGGACAGATGATCCTCTTAAAGAAGAAGTTACAGGTCTGTGAGAGCCAGAAATCTTGCTTTTTTGTTATTGACCAAATACTTATTTTCCACCATAAGTTGCAAATAAATTCTTAAAAAATCTGACACTGTGATTTTCTGGATTTTTTTTCTCATTTTGTCTCTCATAGTTGAAGTCTACCTATGATGAAAAATACAGGCCTCTCTCATCTTTTTAAGTGGGAGAACTTGCACAATTGGTGGCTGACTAAATACTTTTTTGCCCCACTGTAAATGCATCGTCAGTTTTGTCTTCGTTTATTACTTGAAAGACAGTTTTGGTCACTTTAAAGCGTAACTAAACCCCTGGTCAGAGGCTGACTCCACCCACTGCAATATTTGAAAAATGCAAGAAAAGTGGGCAGATCCCAACGGAGATAGAGGGGACGAACTAAGCTCGTATCAAGTGTGTGGTGAGATCGTAACAAGGGCGTGGTGAGCTTGAACCTGCTTACGTCACGAGTCATTTCTTGGACCCAACATCCAATAGGAAAATTCAACTGCAGTAGCCACCGTTCAACCTCAAGAGGGCAGCACTCAGACGTTTTTACACCATATATTGAAGTATTGAAACACTTTATATCCAAATGTCAAAAAACTTACTAAAATCAATGAACAGCACTAATAAAGCATCATTCTTACAGATCATTAACTAAAAAAAGTTGGTTTGGGGTTTAGTTACTCTTTAACAGAAAGTTGTTTATCTGTGCTGCTTGTGAAAGAAAATAAAAGTTACCAATTTGTACCTGGTCTGGCCCCCTCCCAACCCATGCACACAAACATAGATGATTCGACTATCGGTCGACTATGGAAAGATTCAAAAATTCTGATTCGAATATGTAAATCCTTAGTCGAGGACACCCCATCTGCATCTGATCTCTATCAAAAGTCCTTCGCAAAAATTGAATTATCTCAGTTTTTTGCTCAAAATTGGGTGTTTTTGAAGAAACCTACCCATGTTTGAGAGGTGATTACAAGAGAACTAATGAAGGTAGGATGAAACGTTTTTTTTTTTGTTTGAAAGCAGAGGGTCTGTTCTTTCATCTGATATATTGTTTGTTTATATATTTAAAGAAGAACATTTTCTGGAAGGCATTAAACTTTTGTGAAAATCATGAAAAATGCTGGCGCTGGCTGGCAACTTTAAAAAAAAATGCTTGCGGGGAAAGAGTTAAGAGAAAACGCTTCACTGCCAATGACAAGTTTTTACGGCAATCCATTTTTCCACTATTATCCATTAGGTGCTGACGCTGGCAACTCTTTATAAATCGCTGGTGGGGAAAGAGCTAATAAAAGATCGACTGTATGGTCTCATTCTCAGTTATGTTTGTACTTATACAGATGTCTTAAAGCGGGTCTCACCATGGATCCTGTTATAGTGGAAGCTTTTCTAGCCAGCCTGTCAAATCGCCTCTACATCTCACGAGAAAACGACAAGTGAGGAAACAAATTTCTGTTGCCTTCTTTCTATCATCTTGTCCATCATTTTAAATGTTAAAGGTTAAATCTGTCCTCAGGGACGCCCATCTGATTCCAGACCACACCATTCGTGCGCTGGGTCACATTGCGGTGGCAATGAGAGACAGTCCTAAAGTGATGGAGCCCATCCTGCAGATCTTACAGCAGAAGTTTTGTCAGCCTCCCTCACAGTTAGATGTGTTGATTATAGACCAGCTGGGCTGCATGGTCATCACTGGAAATGTAAGCGTGTCTCCAATGTAATTACAGCCAATCAATGTGTGAAGCTGCGACACAGATGGATATTTTTGGAAATGTGATCCAAGTAGATTGGGTGGTGGATGTTTGTTTCTCTAACACGTGTGTGTTTATGTTTTGTTTTCTTTTAGCAATACATTTATCAGGAGGTTTGGAATCTCTTTCAGCAGATCAGTGTGAAAGCGAGTAATGTTGTGTATTCTGCTGCTAAAGACTACAGAGACCATGGATACAGGTGTGTTTGAGGACAATTGATTGATACATAAAAACTGCATCCAAAATCGCCTACTTGGATACTATATTTAAGTTTGGTTTAATGTTGTTTGTGTGTTTTGGGTGTGTAGACACTGCTCTCTAGCTGTGATAAATGCCCTGGCGAATATCGCAGCTAACCTGCAGGGGGAGACGCTGGTGGATGAGCTGTTGGTCAATCTGCTGGAGTTGTTTGTTCAGCTCGGTCTGGAGGGTAAAAGAGCAAGTGAACGGGCCAGTGATAAAGGTCCTGCCCTTAAGGTCAGTTTGGGTTTACTGAGAGATTACACACATTTAACATTTAATCACTATAGGAAGTAGTCTACACATAGTTTCTGTGTGTTTTTTATGTTATTTTGTTGTTCTGTTTCCTAGGCATCAAGCAGCGCTGGTAATTTAGGTGTTCTCATTCCTGTAATCGCTGTGGTAAGAGACAAACACACACACTGAATTTGCGTGAACACCGCTAGTGAATTTGTCGCTGTGTGATGCTTTCAATGGGGTTGTTAGGAGGTGTTCCTTATTTTGGTTGTCAAAGGAACAACTATTTTCGACCTGAATTGTGGATCCGTAGGCGCCGCGTCACTGCCGTTGCTCGCGGCAGAAGTTCAAAATTTCTCAACTTTTCAAGGGGCAATGCGTGCTTCAGCCAATCAGATCACCTTATACAAATAACCTTGGCAGAGTCAGCCAATTACGTTTATGGAAGACCGAAGCATGTGATTGGCTGTTGGCCACGCTTCAGACAAGCCTTCGGTCAAGCGTTAACGCTTCAGTCCTGTGTGAATGTACCATAAACGATTAACCATCTCAGTAAATGAGTGCGTTTACATGCACAGTCTTACGCCAATTATGCTTAATAAACTGATAACACGTGGGGTCATGTAAACGCGTAAAACTGTTTTCTTTAATCGGGGAAAGCTCATAAACGGCGTAAGCAAAAACCAATCGGCACAGGTAGTTTTTTGCTCATTATGACGATTTCGTGTGGCATGTAAACACCTTAACCGGCTTTCTCATGGTTTTGTCCATGTGCACATGTCTCCGAGTATGAAAGATAAACGTCACACGCGGAAGTAAGCGCAAAGTAATGCATAAAAGTCTCCGCTCGACAAAAGCAGTTGGCAGAGAAACATTTACAGGTTCTGCACACACAAGAAGAGATACAACAGTACAGCTTAAGACAGATATGCCGTTGAGTTTTTGAACGACTATTGTGTACTATAGGTGGTGACGTCACTGCCTGCGAGAAAACTGAAGTCTTCAAGTCCCATGTAAACGCATTTGTCTGCATAGCCGGCTTATTGATTTGCATGTAAACGCATGAAAACAGTTTTCTGTAATAAGCAGATTTTTGATAGTTATCCGCTTATTCTGTGCATGTAAACGTACTCAATGACAAAAGACGAATGACTGCTTCACTTTCATTGGTTGTAGCTCCCAAAAGTCGCTCATCATCTACTTAAAGTTGAATTGTTCTCAACTTTGTCGCGTAGCAGGACACGCCCACTTCCTGTCGCAAACGGTCGCTTTTGTCGTCAGAAATCGGCAAACTTCCAATAAAATGAATGAGATTGCGTTCCTCCACCATTGCTTGTCGCTGACGGTGTGCATGCAACTTTACACACAGACAGAGTATTTAGAATAGATAAAAGGTATACACTGCAAAAAAATATTTTCAAGAAAAAAAAATCTTAGTATTTTTGTCTTGTTTTCAGTAAAAATATCTAAAAATTCTTAAATTAAGATGCTTTTTCTTGATGAGCAAAATGACCCAAGTAAATAAGTCTAGTTTTAGACCAAAAATATCACATTTAAATGATTTTATTTATAAAACAAGCAAAATCAAAAAAATGTGCCAATGGGTTAAGCTAAATTTTCTTGAATTTTTCTTGAATTTAGTGTTTAAGAAAAATGTTCATGATTTTTTGCTTACCCCATTGGCAGATTTTTTTTGCTTGTTTTATGCACAAAATGACATAAATTTGATATTTTTGGTCTAAAAATTAGACTTTTTTTTCTTGGGTCGTTTTGCTAATCAAGAAAAAGCATCTTAATTTAAGATTTTTTTTATATTTTTACTGAAAACAAGACAAAAATACTATGAATTAGTTTCCTTTTAAAAAAATATTTTTTTGCATTGTAATGTTGCGTTTATTCTAATTTAGTTTATTGTAAAATTCTAGTCATTCGAGAATTTTACGCGAAATTCGCGTCATGGGAGGGGCTTCCACTGAGACTCCGCCACTCCGCTCGCTTCCTGTAATGAAGTCACCACTATAGCAAGGTCCTGATTGGTTTTGATGGTCGCGGAAATCCGCCGAAGTTCAGATTTTTCAACTCGTACCTTTATGCCTAAAACAGGTAAAAATATCTGCCTTTGTGGTAAGAAAAATTACCTTAATTTATTAAACCTAATTCAAGTTCATTTTTCGTACCCCATTTAAAGGGGACATATCATGAAAATCTGACTTTTTCCATGTTTAAGTGCTGTAATTTGGTCCCCAGTGCTTTTATCAACCTAGGAAATGTGGATAAGATCAACCCAGTAACTTAGTTTTGGTAAACCATTCTCTGCAAGCATGTAAAAAAACACATCATTGAAATCTGTCTCTCCTTGTAATGTCAGAAGGGGATAATACCGCCCCTTAATCTGCACTATCCAACCACGGCACTGCCATTTAGTGCAGAGATCAGCTCATTTGCATTTTATAGGACACACCCAAAACGCCACATTTTTGCTCACACCTACAAAGTGGCAATTTTAACATGTTATAATAAATGATCTATAAGGTATTTTGAGCTAGAACTTCACATATGTACTCTGGGGACACCGAAGATTTATTTTACATTTTTAAAAAGTCTTGTGAAATGTCCCCTTTAAAAGCATGCAAATTAAAGTGCTATGTATGTTTATACAGCTCTTACTCATTTCTTTTTAGTCATTGTGTTTATATTTAAAACGCAAATAAATTAGCACACATCTGTTTTTCTGGATGCATCATTACTGTGTTGCCACCCTAAAATCCTTGTATTAGATCTTGAGCGTGTGTGGTTAGACTTTAACTCAGCTGATAAATATTTACATGGCTTGCAAAATGTCCTACCATGATGTTGGCGTACATGAGTGTTGTTTTAATTCAGCCTTTGAACAAATGACTACAGCTTACCAAATCTTTGATTTATTTTATTATCAGTGGTTACATTACAGTCAGTCTCACTTCACTTGTTAAGAAATGATACAGAAACATTAATCGATTTATTGTGTTTTTAAAGCACGTACAGTGATACATGATGTGTGTGATTAGGTTCGTGAAGGGTTAGCCACACGTCCCATAAAGACCACGCAGCCTGTGCGATGTTCATAGATGAGAAAGAGGAACGGCCGGTCCACAACAAAACGTGTCTGTGTTGTTAAAGGCATAAAGCCGACTTGTGTCATTGCTGCCGCTTCGGTCCCCTCTTCATTAACTGTGATAGTGCCCTGGTGCTTAAACTTAGAGAGAGAGAGAGAGAGAGAGAGAGAGAGAGAGAGAGAGAGAGAGAGAGAGAAAGGATAATTTAAGGTCAAAGAGTGTGTTTTGTCATAGATTCGTTGACTGTAGGTAACCTAATGTACTCTCTAGACTAGAGAAAAATGCCCAATGTTGTAATCCATCAAGAGGTGAGGAAGACACCCAGTTTTAAAAATAAAGGTGCTTTATGGATCCATAGAGATCCTCTAACATCTGAAGAACTTATCTTTAGATTGTTAAAATATACAAGAAATGGTTATCTTTACCTGAATGGTTCTTTGAGGAACCACAAATGGTTCTTCTATAGCATTGCTATGAAGAACCTTTTATGCACTTTTATTTTTAAGAGTGTACGATACATTTGTTTGACTAATGTCATTTCTTCCCTTACCCAGTTAATGTTGACTTTCTCTGAAGTCATGGGGGAAAAGTCGCTCTTCTCAGTAAACAGATCTGTCAGACCCAATTCCTTCAAGTGTTCGATAAGATCATAGCTCTGCTCCAGTTTAAATCGAGGGAACACCACCTCACGGGTCCTACAGGCGAGACAAAAAACAGATCAATAATATTTGTTTGATTTTCATCAGACCATGTCAAGTCAAAAAAGACTTTAGCTAAGGAAGTGTTTATCCTTCTGTATTTGGGCATTCCAGTCCAACATCCAACAATGGAAGTGCAAGCCATCTAACAAACAATTACATAAAATTATAAGGAATTGATATGATGGGAACAAAAGTCATTCAATCTCCTAATCACAATTCTAGAACCTAGGGTGTTTTCAGACCTGTAGTTCAAGTGCATTGTTTTGAAACTGGGGGTTTAATGGCTACAATGTTGCAATTTCATCTTGGTTCGGTTCGCATTTACATGGCAATATTTCCAAACGTACCAGACTTTGTTAATACGAGCCACGTGCGAGTAAACTTTTCTTTAATTGGTCAAAGTGCATTTGTTTATTTTCCAGGATTCCTCTCAAATTGTCCGTCAGGAGGGACAGACAGTAGCTTTACTGGATAATTGAGTTGATTTTTTGGTAACAGCGGTTTTATAACTTCATAATTTTAAAGGTGACATAGAATGATTGAACGGGGTATTTATCCTTGTTCTGTGATGTGAGATGTAGACAAAAATTTTTTTGTTTGGGTCTGTAATGCCTTAGAAGCTTCCTAAAAACCTCTCTCAGATAGCTCTATTAGGGTGGGGGATTTTAAACAAGTGGTTTTGCACCTATTTGGCTCCCCCTACTGGCTTAACTTGCAATCTCATTACTGATTGGCTGACTTTGCTGCCACTCAAAAAATGTAGCCAATTATTTTAAAGTGGAGGGGCAGTTAGATGCCTGTGATGTCATAAGCATCAGTTTTTCAGATTGGGCCGTTTTCTGGATGACATTTCTAACCCCGGATTTCCACCGACTGCGGAGCGGCTGCAGATCAGCTCCGCTGCGTTACGGCTCTGCACTCCGCCGTCCATCAATACCCACCAGATCCGTATTTGTTGCAGAGCGGCTGCGTGCTGAAGTGACGAGGACCCATGAGGTCTCGCAAATTCACGTGAAGATCGCGCGATACCTAGTTCTATCTCTGCCCATTATTCCGTTGAATTATGACGTTTTTACAAACCAGCCCAGATCACAACACGAGAACTCACGTAGACAGAGCAGTACATCATATCCATCCAAAATTCAAAAAATAAGAAGGCTGCTAAAACATTTATTTATGCTCTATCTTTAATGTATTTATTTGAAACTCCCACTGGCTCTGTTCTTGTCTATTATTTGTTGTTTCTGTATTAATGACTTTATTTGTGTGTGTTTGTAATGTTTGTATAGCAAATATTTAATTAAAAAAACACGAGTTCTCGCGTATTCAGGTATGATCACGCGATAAAGTCATGGCTCCGCCCTGCGGAGCTGTCCGGCATCCGTAAAAAATAGAAGCTCTGCGTATTTGTGCCGGAGGGCTGCGGATGGCCGGAGCTGTGACGGATTCGGAGCGCAGTCAGTGGAAATACACACATTGACTTGAATGGAAACCGATTGACTCCGCCGCCGTTCCGCAACGGATCCGCAGCCGTTCCGCAGTCGGTGGAAATCCGGGGTAAAAGAGGAATTTCTATGAGACTGAGATGTTTAGCATGTCTAGAACTTTTTGTATGTTTGTGAATGCGGGTAGACTACCATTATTCAACAAAGACCAGGTAAAAATGGTTTTTCATTCTCTGTCCCCTTTAAGCAGGAATCATACCTTGGGAGAGACAACATTCTTACCATGTACCTATTGTGGAGAAGAGCAATTAGAAGATATTTTTTAAGGAACAGGTGCACTTCCCTAATGAAAAATCCAGCTAAGACCAGCACAAGCTGGTAGCTGGTTTAAGGTGGCAGTAGCTGGTTTAAGCTGGTCCTCGCAACCTGGCAAAGCTGGTGGGTCAGCTGGTCTTCCAGCCTGACCAGTTAAGTCCAGCTAGACCAGCTTAAAAAGTGACCAAAACACAGCTAGGCCAGCTCAAAAAGTGACCAAAACACAGCTAGACCAGCTTGCTACACCAGCAATCCAAGCTGGGAGACCAGCTAAAACCAGCTCACCAGGATTTTACAGTAGAGTTTGGTTTTGAATGGCGTTGACGTGCTCACCAGAATCGTCACCAAAGAGCTATCAGGTAAGAGCTCATGGTTAATAAAGCAGTAAGATTGCCTGTTCATTGATCCGTTGGGTCAGATTGCTTTCACACTTTTACCGAACCGCTCCAGAGTTTGTTTGCAATCAGGCCAAGACCACCTCGTTCAGGTGGTTTCGGAGCAGTTGTTTTGGTGTGGATCCGAGCGCAATTGCAGTGTTCATATGCCTAAACAAACTGAAACACGGGAGAAACGCACCAGGTTCCGAAACAAAGGTTCAAAGTCTGAAAACAACCCTAATCCTTAAACCTGAGTTTCATAGGAAGATTGTTTCGGGACCAAAAGTGACACTGATCTAAAAACATGTTCTGCTTAACTCATGGGAGGAACTTTACTTTAAAGGGGACAGAGAATGAAAAAACATTTTTACCTTGTCTTTGTTGAATAATAGTAGTCTACCCGCATTCACGAACATACAAAAAGTGCTAGACATGCTAAACATCTCAGTCTCATAGAAATTCCTCTTTTAGAAATGTCAGCCAGAAAACGGCCCAATCTGAAAAACTGATGCTTCTGACATCACAGACATCTCACTGCCCCTCCACTTTAAAATAACATTTTTAGAGTGGCAGCAAAGTCAGCCAATCAGTAATGAGATTGCAAGTTAAGCCAGTAGGGGGAGCCAAATAGGTGCAAAACCACTTGTTTAAAATCCCCCACCCTAATAGAGCTATCTGAGAGAGGTTTTTAGGAAGCTTCTAAGGCATTACAGACCCAAACAAAAAATTTTTTGTCTACATGTCACATCACAGAACAAGGATAAATACCCCGTTCAATCATTCTATGTCACCTTTAAGTTTTACCTGTTGGTCATGTTGTTAAGCCACTTGTTGATCAGGGTTGGAGAGATCTCCTGCTCCAAAGATCTCATCCCTGAGAGTTTTTGCGGAACTGCGATGAGCATGCTGATGTTTCCGGCGTAAGGCAGCTGCAGTACGTCACAGTTCAGCTCGTGGTCGGCCGCTGCCAGGTAACTGCCTTTGTTCTGCATCATGAGAACTCGCACCTGCGTTTTCTCGTTGACTCGGAAGTTACGGTATTGTGTCAATTCCTTCGGAAACTTTTGCTCCCATGTACCTACATTTGGGTTTTGAGTGGAGAAACGTATCACTGTGAGATACTTATGAGTACCATGTAGTATATATATTGATTTCTGGTATTGAAACCTACATTTTTCATATTGCATGCACAACTATTTGCTCAAGGATCTTGTCAAGGGACTAATTAGAGACAATCTGGTGTTACTCATTTGTTCTTAGCTTACTAGTCACTAGAACTGGTCAGAATGAATTCACCTTTGAAGTAGAGGTAGTTCAGTAGCATCACCACCATATTGGGGTCTACGCTCTTCAGTGGCTCTTTTATCAAACCTTTGGTGATCTTCTGAATGCGTTGGTTCGCCTTCACCAGAAAAGCAGGGTCGGAAAAGTCCACGGACTGTGGCTCAGCGTAGTAGTAAGTCTTTACATCCCCGCGAAACCTATCTTGTAATTGCACGTTTCTTTTCACGTAAAGGTCGTTGACCGAACGCAAGGTGTAACCGAAGTTTCGTCTGAAAAGTCTATGCGTCAGCTTGCGGAAAAGCTTATGCACGGTCGTGTTGTCGTAGTGAGCGCTGGCGTTGACAAATTCTTCAAATCCAAGAGTTTGGAAGAGCTGTTCGTGACCAGTAGGGCCAACGCCTAGAGCCATCATTCCCATTGCTATCGAGATTCCGACCGGGGCCAACAGGATGTTGTCTGTCTGGTTGAGTCGATTACGAAGTTTCCGATAAAGCCTACACCCAAAGCGGCCGTTGACCACATTGATTCGCTGCAGGCGTGTCCGCCCGTGGAATAGCCGCAGGAGACGCTCCCGTCGTATTTTCGGGTCGGTGGGTTCCGAGAAGGGGTCAAGATGAGGGGCGGGGGTGGAGATCTCATCGATTGCATCACCTTCACTGTAGTCATCTTCACCCTCTGCCAGGATCTTATCAAAGTCGATGTAGTCTTCTTCATCGAGTCCTTCCATCGGCAGGTCATTGGTGACCGTGTTCTCACGGTGGAAGTCAAGAGGTATGGACTCTATGTCTGTAGTCCCCTCACCTGGAGAATGTCCACGGGCGTCCACCGACGTTTTGTCATTAAAATGTGAACTGAGATCTTTTATCCCAGCATAAGCAGGGGTGCTCAGAAGAGAGGCTACAATTATGACTGGAATGACCCACATCCTAGGAAATTGCGGAAAGGACAAGCTGAAACTTATTTAAGTTATAAAGAAGTACTTTTTTGTATTAAATTAAATACATATTGCTATCTTTTACGAATCAACAGTTATATAAAGTTGTTTTAATGTTAAAATAAAGAGCTTACCTGCTCTCTCTCTCTCTTTCTGAAATCTCTGTTTGTGTGTATGAACTGTTGGTTTGTGAATATAATCTTCAGCTGGACTTTGTAGTGGGTATTCACTGATCAAACAGAACCGAGTTCAAACAGTCCTCCTCATCTGACTGATTTAACCCTTGAAATACAGCAGCACACATCTGTTGTGTACTAAGATAAATACATATTTGAGTTTTTTAATGCTGTGGATAAAGATAAAGTGGTTATGTGTGTTTCTTTACAGTTAACGCGTCGATTGCCCCCCATTAAAGAAGCCAAACCTCGTCTACAGAAGCTCTTCAGAGATTTTTGGCTGTACTCTGTGGTCATGGGTTTTGCTGTGGAAGGCTCTGGTAAACAAATCAAATCGACGGTATCACAGTAACTGAACATTTGAGCAAATACTCATTGTCTGCGTGCGTGTGTGTTTTAGGTCTTTGGCCTGAGGAATGGTATGAAGGAGTTTGTGAAATTGCAACGAAATCTCCACTGCTCACATTTCCCAGCGGTGAGCCGCTGCGTTCAGAACTCCAATATAACTCTGCACTGAAGAACGACACTGTTACACCGGTAACCAAAACAGAAAATGCACGGTATACCTGTATACATTGTACTGTATATATGGTTTGCTTACTTTAAAAATCTGTTATGAAGGCGGAGTTGAGCGAACTACGCGGTACTATCATCAATTTGTTGGATCCGTCACCTGAGGCCGCTGCCCTTATAAATAAACTTGACTTTGCCATGTCTACATATCTGCTGTCTGTCTACAGACTTGAATACATGAGGTTAGAGATGCTCTCAGCCCCCTGCTTGGTCCCTTCTGTCCTTTCAGTCTGTAAATTATAGTCATTAAAATGATTCTGTGTGTAATTTATACTATCTGTGGGCTGTTTCTGTGCTCTCTCTCTCTCTCTCTCTCTCTCTCTCTCTCTCTCTCTCTCTCTCCTCTCTCTCCCTCTCTCTCTCTCAGGATGTTGCACTCAAATGATCCTGACCGTTTCCAAGTGATGTTCAGATATTTTGAGGACAAAGCCATCCAGAAAGACAAGTCAGGTTAGAAAACAAGCAGATTTGAATACTGTTCATATTAATGATGAAAATAAATCACTTATTGTGAAAAGGGGGTGCCTCAAAACATTTATAAACTATAAATCTTTTGAAAGCTTCAAGAGTGTAGATTTAATTTATCATCACAATTTTGGTAAAGGAATGACATAGCGAGAACCATTTTCTAAAATGCCACGGGTCCACAGGTACCCTGTTCTAAACCTAAACAATCTTGACAAACTATACATCATTTAAAATCTCTAAGAGTTTAGTTTTCATATTGCATCACCATTTTGGAAGAATTATGACGTAGTGAGAGTCAGTTTCTAAAAGGTCACTGCCCACAGTAAGGCCAAATTTGTTTTTACATATTTATAACACTAACACCCTACTTGAAACCTAAAAAATCATGACAAACTATATATTACTGGAAAGCTTTCAGAATGTAGTTTTCATGTTTCAAGGTCATCATCTGATGATAGAAATAATGTAGTGACAGTTTTTTTGTTACATGACCCCCAGCCCATAGGAATGCATATTAATTATTATTTATTCATTACGCTATATTCTATTATAAATCTTTAAAAAATGTTGACAATATATCATTAGAAAGCTCGAAGAATGTAGTTTTCATATTTTGAAACCATTTTGCATTAAAAATAACGCAGTGACAGTAATTTATTAATTTGTGACAAGAGTATGCAGCAAACCGTTGACACCTAGTGGCCGTTGTTGGTAAAACCACTAAAAGTGTGACACAAACCTCATTTTTTGTGATTTTTAACTTGAAATTTGGATCACAAATACTTGACACTTGTGGCTTCATGTTTACATTATTAGTTTTGTGCAACGTTTAAGTTTTTATAATTTTATTTATAAAATTAATATGTTATTGCATTATTTTTATTTCTTAAAATAAATTTAAACCGCTATAACAATTTTTTTTATTATTTTTTTTATTTGATATTTTCACCTCCAAACACTTCTGTGAGAAACCTTCAATTGTCTTCTTTAAAACAAGACCAAGATTTGTGTATACAGACAAACCCTACTAATAAGACCAGCCAAGACCAGCTTAGAGAAAACATTTGCATAAAAAAGTGTCCTGATGAATTTTAATATTAGAATGTAGTTTTCATATTTTGAAACCTTTTTGCATTAATAATAATGCAGTGACAGTAATTTATTAATTTGTGACAAGAGTATGCAGCAAACCGTTGACACCTAGTGGCCGTTGTTGGTAAAACCACTAAAAGTGTGACACAAACCTCATTTTTTGTGATGTTTAACTTGAAATTTGGATCACAACTACTTGAGACTTGTGGCTTCATGTTTACATTATAACTTTTGTGAAACGTTTACATTTTTATAATTTTATTTATAAAATTATGTTATTGCATTATTTTTATTTCTTAAAATAAATTTTAACCGCTATAACAATTTTTTTTATTATTATTTTTATTTGATATTTTCACCTCCAAACACTTCTGTGAGAAACCTTCAATTGTCTTCTTTAAAACAAGACGAAGATTTGTGTATCGAAGCCCTATAAGACCAGCTAAAACCAGCTTAGAGAAAACATTTGCATAAAAAAGTGTCTTGATGAATTTTAATATTAATCTGTAATACCGACATTATCCACTCTTACCCAATCTAGCCAAAAAAAACTGAAGCAAAAAAGTTATTTACTAATTTGTAAATCTGTGTATTTTTTGATAATCGTTCTTTATCTGATCTCTAACAAAATTCCTTTACAAAAATGCAGTTATTTCAGCTTTTTGCTAAAATTTTATTTTTAAAGAAAACTACCCATATTTAAGAGTTTATACGCAGAAAAAAAATACAGATAGGATGAAATGTTTTTGTTCCTGTTTGTTTGAAAGCATAGGATCTGTTCTTTCATTTGATATATTTGTATGTTTATATATTTTTAGAAGAAAAAAAAATTCTGGAAGGCATTTTGTGAAACTTTTGTGAAAATCATAAAACGCTAGTTTGTTTCTCTCATCACATAGGTATGATGCAGTGTGTGATATGTGTCGGTGACAAAGTCTTTGACGTTTTTCTGCAGATGATGGCTGAGAAGGTCAGTAAAACTCATTTAGTATTTTCAGTATGTTGTATTGATCAATGATAATCCATTATTGATAATCCTACCGCTCACTGTTTCAGCCCAAGACCAAAGAGCATGAGGAGGAGCTAGAGCGACATGCTCAGTTTCTATTGGTCAACTTTAACCACACCCACAAGAGGATCCGCAGAGTTGCCGACAAATATCTCTCGGGACTCGCCGAAACGTAAGTGTCTCAATGATTCGTTCGGACTCGTTCTTAAACCCCAGCGAGCTGCTACGTTTGTTGAGACAATTTATTTTTAAACAAAACGTTTGAAAACCAACCAACAGATCAGCGTGACCAGGCTGGGAAACCTGCTGAGCCCAGTAAACCTTTTTTGCTTGTGAGAGCATTAGTTCTTAGTCTACTTTCAACAAGGTTTTGTCCATTTCTCCTCCAGGTTTCCTCACCTCCTTTGGAGTGGAAAAGTTTTAAGGACCATGTTGGATATCCTACAGACTCTGTCTCTCTCTCTTAGCGCTGTAAGTCCAACACATGGCTTCATGGCGTCGGTCTCCACCTGAATTAACGTCAGGTGACGCATGACAATTCTTGACATGGAAATATCCTATCTCTCTGCTTACATTACGGACACGAATGCATGTATCAGATTCATATACAATTTCCACATATGAATGATGCCAGAAACCGATTTGAGAATATCGGAATCTATGCGCTTTTTTCCTTTTTTTTTCTTTTTGTTCGTGGGTCATATCCGATCTGTGACACATATAATCGGAAATGAGTCCCTTGAAACATGCAATGAAAATGTGGCCCATGAGGAAACACATGATCGATGTTGCACACATTCTCACTTGCGTAACAGTTAACTATCCAACACTCTGTTCCCTGCTGCAGGACATCCACAAAGATCAGCCGTATTACGACATTCCCGGTACTCCTTACAGAATAACAGTCCCGGACACGCATGAGGCCAGAGAGGTGAGAAACACAACTGAAATGAACATGAGTTATAAATCTCCTCAGTGTGAGACAGACCGGCCTGAGTGTTGTGTTTGTTATGTAGAGCATCGTGAAAGACTTTGCTGCCCGCTGTGGAGAGATCTTAAAGGAGGCTATGAAATGGGCCGCTTCAGTCACCAAGTCCCATCTTCAGGTGAGCACTACACGCAAGAGGTCTTCTCGGGTCCAAAGTAATGTTACTGACCTGAAATGACCCGAGTCATTTTTTACCCAAACCCGAGGTGCATGAATATATTTTTTTAAAGAAAGACCCGATCATAAAAAAATATCATGGTCATTCAGAATCATGGTATATATTAAAGCAACACTATGTAGTTTCCATGTAAAAATGACTTACAGCTCCCCCATGTGGTTGAAAAGCGCAACAGTGCCTGGTATCAGACACTCTTCTGCAGGCAGGGGGAGGGGCGGGGCTGTGTTCCTACCCTCCACCGCCACTTTCAGAGTGTGCTTGTAGCAGCTAGGAGGCTGCTCAGGTTGCAGCAACAGTACAATTTTTTCAGTTAAAAGTTGTTCTATCACTGAAATAATTTTAGAGACATTATTTAAAGGTAAAAAAACTACATAGTGTTGCCTTAAAGTTCAGTATTATTAAAATATACTATAGTAAACCACCTAAGGGACTGCAAGTGAAAATGTCTCTTTCTTTCATAGGAGTATCTGAATAAACATCAGAATTGGATATCGGGTTTATCTCAGCACACCGGTCTGGCAATGGCCACCGAAAGTATTTTGAGTTTTGCTGGATACAACCGCCAAAGTACGACACTAGGGGTGAGAAAACACTCGAGTTACTGCCCATAAACACCAGTCAAATCCTCATACTGACAGACTGATGTACTCTTAATGATAGATGATAACTGAGATGGTTTATGAGGTTTTTGGCCAGATTAAGGTAAGATGAGGTGTATAATGGATCAAAACCAATCAATCGATCATTTAAAGTCTTTGGGGATCGATAAAAATAAATCATTTAAATAATTGTAATTAATACTAAAATAATAGATGTTCCGATTAAATTAACAAAAGGATAGTTCACCTAAAAATGAAAATTCTTGTCTTCTTTTACTCACTCTCATCAGCACACTACCGCGGCTGGTGTGAATGCAGCATAAGAGTACTCTTACTGTGGGTTCACACCAGACGCGAGTTCAACGATTTGCACAAATAGATTACATACAAAGTCAATGCAAAGACGCGATGCATGGGGCGATGCGAATGACGCGATATGGGCGGCGCGTCTGCCACGAAAACACACGCTATGAATGAATGAAGCTTTATTTGTCATTGTACAAGTACAACGAAATTACAGCCATCAACCTGTCCATACATACAATACATAAAAACAAGGGGGGGGGTAGACAGAACAGGTCGACAGAGCATTGAGAAGAAGTACAGCATTACATGAGGGAGGGTAGGTTAAAAAAAACAAACCCCCAGACTATGCTCCAAAAGGAGTACAGTTTGGGAACAGGGAAAAAAAACAACTCAGCAACATAAGCACATATTCAGTACATCTTACAAAATCAACAACACACGACTTGCAACACGATAGGGGGGAATGGGGGTTTGGAGATAGCCCAGCGCAGGCAAACAGCCATCCGGTCCTGCAGCCATATTCGGCGCTGGCCCAGACCCGTCTGTCCGGCTGGGGGGTACAAAGCGGCGAAGGCGAGGGATTTGGGTAATGGGTGGTGATTGCATATATATGTGAGTCTGATTCACCTCAAACACGTCTTCGCCCCCATGTTGAAATTATTCAACTCGAGCGAAAAATTCACATGACACGAAGTTAAATCCCGCGAGTAATCTAGAGCGAGTAACGCGATGCCCTGCGTTTGATGTGTAGGTAGCATTATGCTGCATTCACACAAGCCGCGGTAGAGGTGTCAAGCGCGAGTGATTTCAATGTTAAGTCAATTTAAAGACGTTTTTACGTGCGTCTGGAGTTCTCGCGGCACGAATGAGACATTTAGCGCGGCGCGGTAGACACAAATCCGCCTTATTTGCGCGTCTAGTTCGCGCAAATGACAAGAATTGAGTGTTGCCGCGGGAAACACACAAGTTGAAAAATCTGAACTTTGGCAGAAAAGTGCGCCACTTTAACCAATCAGGAGCTTGCTCTATTAGTGACGTGATCAAATGCGAATACATAAATTTTTTCGGCTTTAGCTAGTTTGTAATCTCAATATGTATATATATATATATATATATATATATATATATATATATATATATATATATAGCTTAAATTGAGTAAAGAGCATTTTTTACAACTTATCAGATTGTCCGACCTCCTCACTCACTTTCTTCCAAGCAAGAACCTTTGTATTCCTGTTTCTATAAAAGTATGAAGATGTGTTATACTTCTCCGAGTGTCCACATACAGTGAAGAGGATTTTTGCTTTGTATTTCTGCTTGTGCTCGCGACGTCGTAATCACGTCACTACTAGAGCAAGCTCCTGATTGGTTAATGCTGCGTGAATATCCTCCAAAGTTTAGATTTTTCAACTCAAGCAAATCACACGTCTGCACATTAGATGCCCGAAGCGCTCAATTTGTGCGAATCGTGTTGTACATGCCATTCATCCGTGTGAATCATGATGCGTCTTTGCATTGACTTATAATGTAAATCACTCCCATTTAATCCTTTATTCGCTTCTGGTGTGAGCGCACCATTACTCTCACCGAGCAGAAGCCTCATTGACTTCCATAGTATTCCTTTTTCCTAATATGGAAGTCAAAGGGACTTCTGATCGATTTGATTCAGACATTATTCAAAATATCTTCCATTTAAACACTTAAAGCGAAACTAAACCCCTGGTCAGAGCCTGACTCCACCCACTGCAATATTTGAAAAATGCAAGAAAAGTGGGCAGACCCCAACGGAGATAGATGGGGATGAACTATAAGCTCGTACCAAGTGTGTGGTGAGATTGTAACAAGGGCGTGGTGAGCTTGAACCTGCTTACGTCATGAGTTATTTTTTGGACCCAACATCCAATAGGAAAATTCAACTGCAGTACCCACCGTTTAACCTGAAGAGGGCAGCACTTTTTTATACCATATATTGTAGTATTGAAACACTTTATATCCAAATGTCAAAAAAACTTACTAAAATCAATGAACAGCACTAATAAAGCATCATTCTTACAGATCATTAACTAAAAAAAGTTGGTTTAAGGTTTAGTTACTCTTTAAAACACTTTTTTTATGCATTAACTCTTAACGCTTCTTTAACAGTGTTATGCTCATTATTCTCCATATTTATTTATTTATTTAATACTCAATGTCTGTAGAGCATTTTCATTTTATTCATGACTTCATTTTGCTTTCAATGTTATTTTGATGTGTGTGTGTGTGTGTGTTTTGTGCTGCGTCACATCTAACCTGCTGTAAACTCATCTCTGTGTGTGCCTGATTGGTTGGTCATGGTTTGTTGGGCGTGGCCTGCTCTGTGTTCCTCCCCCTTCCTCCCAGGCAGCTTTTCCTCAGGTTGGTATACTGCTGCTCTTGTCCTGTATCGCAGCATTCATTCGTTCTCTCTGTAACTCACTCATCATTTATAAACAAATGAGATGTTTCAGACACTGATGGAGTTTGTGTGGTTCTCAGGTGACCCAGCTGACTGAACGCCCCACCTGTGTGAAGAAAGATTATTCCAACTTCATGGCATCTCTAAATTTGAGGAACCGCTACACAGGAGAAGTACCGCTTCATACAGATGCTTTATTTTGTAAATCTCAAATCTGGCTCATATTTTATGCTAAATGTATATGTGTGTGACTAGGTAGCAGGGATGGTGCAGTTTGCTCAGGCCACACACAGCGAGTCAAACCTCAGTAAGCTAATGATCTCTCAGATGAGTGATGCTCTCGAAAGCAAAAACCTGGAGGTTTTCACACAGAACATGTTTAAAATGACAGCGCTGCTGATCAGCACTAAAGGTAACACACACAAATCTGCAGAGAAGAAATCAGATGATTTTTGACTGACGCCCGTTATGTCGTTTCTCTTCCCAGACTGGGATCTTCAATTACTCCATCATCTGTGTTGGTCTCCTCTGAAGATGTTTGTGGAGCAGGGGATGGAGACGGCCATCGCCTGCTGGGAGTGGCTGCTCGCTGCGTGCGGAGAGATGGAAGTGCAGGTGACTCTTCAGACGTACGATTGAAAGTCACGTGTGATGTAAAACAAAGCGCTCACATTGGTGTATATGTGTGTGTAGTTTATGCGTGAGATGGCAGGGGCGTGGCAGATGAGCGTAGAGATGAAGATGGGTTTATTTTCCGAGATGGAGCCGGAGGCGGATCCTTTAGCTGCATCAGAGGAGCGTCAGCCTTTGCCCCGCCCTCCTGATGTCACTCCTCATTCACTCTGGATTGAGGTCTGAATCACTTTAACTTTTATTTTGTATCTCAATACTCACTTTTTACTCTTTCTGTAGCTTGTTATTGTATTCCATCTATTGTTTCAGTACTATTTCTGTGAACTGTTACCTGGTACAGTTAATTAATTTTAAATCGGTTGTGGCTTGTGATTTACCTTAACATCAATTATAATCATGTCAATATATTCTTCACATCAGTGCTTGTGTGTTTTCGTGTGTGTAGTTTTTAGTGCAGAGATTCGAAATCGCCAAGTACAGCAGTGCAGATCAGGTGGAGATTTTCATCAGTCTCCTGCAGAGGGCGCTGTCTGTTAGTGTTGGTGGACCTAAGAGCTGTTTGAACCGTCATGTAGCTGCCATAGGACCTCGATTCAGGTGATAAATCAAACACATTATAAAACCTAATGTGAATGTTTTACAACTTTATAGGAGAAATCACTTCTTTATTCCTTGTGTTTATATATAAGACAGGGAACACACATACTAATAAAAATGTATGCCTTGTAATGCACTGTAAGTCGCTTTGGATAAAAGCATCTTATAAATGCATACATGTAAAATATATAGAGACAAGTGTGTGTGTGTGTGTGCGTGTGCGTGTGTACTGGTTTTTATAGATTGTGGGGTCCAATTTATCTTTTCAATTCAATTTTATTTATATACACTGCAAAAAATTATTTTCAAGAAAAATATTCTTAGTATTTTTGTCTTGTTTTCAGTAAAAATATCAAAAAATTCTTAAATTAAGATGCTTTTTCTTGATGAGCAAAACGACCAAAGAAAATAAGTTTAGTTTTTAGACCAAAAATATCAAATTCAAGTGATTTTGTGCGAAAAAAAAGCAAAACAATCTGCCAATGGGGTAAGCAAAAAATCGTTAAAATTTTAATTCAAGAAAAATTCAAGAACTATTTTTTTGCTTTTTTATGCACACTTAAATTTGATATTTTTGGGACTTGGGTCGTTTTGCTCATCATCTTAATTTAAAGTCGCAATGAAAAGTAAAATAAAAAACTGTAATTAGTTTTGTAATATTGTGGTATTTTTTACAAATTATTTATCTGTGAGCTTCATTAATTTTTAAAAATTCATGTGCCCTCATAATCTTTAATCAAAAATGCAAATCTCCTCCCCTCCTAAAAACGATCTCTCTTCACTTCCGGTCATAATGTATGGCAGGTGGGCGGGGTCCGGGAGAATATCGCTGCAATCAGCAACACGACCCAAATTCAAATCATCCAATCAGATCTCGATGGACAAATTCAAATCCAGCCCTGCCTTATTTCATTTCAGAGGCCGGTTTTATTTGGATACACGTCACCACGGGGAAAATTAGGCAATTGATACTTCCGTTTCATGGCGACTTTAATAATGTTTAGATATTTTTACTGAAAACAAGACAAAAATACTAGAACATTTTTTCTTGAAAATCATTTTTTGCATTGTAGCGCTTTCACAATCGTTTAATTGTTTCAAAGCAGCTTTACATCAATAAAAGCAAGAAAAAACACAAAAAAAATCTGGGGACAACAAAAGTAGGATAGTACAACGGCTAAGATTAAATCATACTAGCGAGCGTAGTAATAATGTAACATATAGAAGAGAGTACTAAGTTAAGCCAATGTCAGCTGACTCCCTAGGGGTTGAAAAAAATAAAACATTTGACGGAAAAAGTCCTTAAGAGAGAGCCAGACATTGCTGATTTTGTAGAGACTATACTATATATTAGATACTATTTTATAAAATTGTATGGGAATAAAAACACTGTCCCCACATTTTTTCTTTCCCCAGGGGCTTACAGACTTTTTTCAGCCAAAAACCTTGTCCTAAATTATTTACTTGAAGTACCCTCTGAGTTTTTAAGTACTTATAAATTTTAATAGCACATTTGCGGAATTTTTTTTTTCATCTCTTTAAAGTTTTTATCAGTAGTAGTTACAGTTTTTCTTCATCTGGTAATTTTTTTTATTGGTTCATAAAACGTATCTGTCAATTTTGCATGAGTTTTCAGTTTTTTTTATATTGTTTTGTTGTAAAATGGTCACATGACATGCAAATTAAACAAATAAAACAAACAGTATATAATTTTGTTAAAAAATGTTTTATTTAGTTTTTATTTTATTTTATACTTTTTTTACATTTGTGACCCTGATATTTGTAGCAATAACCAAAAAACACTGTACATTGTATAGGTCAAAATTATCAATTTTTATTTTATGCCAAAAATCATTATGATAAAGATCATGTTTTATGAAGATATTTTGTACATTTTCTACCGTAAATATATCAAAACTTATAAAGACTATTTGGACAATTTTTAAAGGCGATTTTCTCAATAAGATTTTTTTTTTTGCACCCTCAGATTTTCAAATAGTTGTTTCTCAATACTTGTCCTATCCTAACCATACATCAATCGAAAGAAAATTTATTTAACTTTCAGATGATGTCTAAATCTCAATTTAAAAAAATGTACCCTTATGACCCCATGGTTTTGTTGTCCATGGTCACATTTTATGATTTTATTGTAATTGTTTATTATCAACTACTGCAATTCTCCCACAAACCACTAGGTGCTCACTACCCCCAGTTTTTGGAAACCCTAGGTTAGGCAGTGGCGGTCGGTACAAAACAAAACAATATTTTGTTTATTGTATATAACAGTATTTTGTAATAATGTGTTCAGGGTATCATGCGTGGCTTGTCATGTCAAAATATGTGCCTGCTGCATACGCTTGGAAAGTGTTTGTGATAAAGCGACGCTCATGTCTCGCAAGACACTAAACTCTGTTTGCACATGAGATTAAGCAAGTATCTAGCATCTCTTTTACCATAAACCCTTACGAAGTGTCTGTGGCAGGCTCAAATTTTGACATGACGCGCAATGCGCATAGGTTCACATGACGCATGGAACACACATTTTGACATGAAGATCACACACATGATGATGTTTTGACGTGTTTCACATTCGTGCCTCCTTGGAAAAGAAGTCACGAGCCGCCACTGGGGTTAGGAGATAAAATCTACAGTTTGTACAGTACCCATACAACACGAAAACACAACGTGTGTGTGTGTGTGTGTTTGTGTGTGTTGCTCAGGCTCCTGACTCTCGGTCTGACTCTCCTTCATGCTGATGTTGTGACTAACGCCACTGTTCGTAATGTCCTCCGAGAGAAAATCTACTCAACAGCATTTGATTATTTTAGGTATGCAAGCACTAACAACTATCAAATATTAATAGAAGAAATATAATATGTAGTTTCTCATGCAATGTGTGTGTATGTGTGTGTCAGCGTGGCTCCGCGATTCCCCACTCAGCCAGAGAAACGTTTGCGTGAGGACATCAGCATTATTGTTAAGTTTTATGCATGTCTGCTGTCTGATAAGAAATATCTCACTGCTGCACAACTCGTGCCACAAGGTAACAAACCTCTTCACTGAACAATTGTATGTGCTAATTAGTTATTTATGTGATTGTAATGATAATGATTGATAATGACGTTTTATGTCAGATCCTCAGGATGTGTCTGTGAACAGTCTGTCTGTGATGGCCGTGACCGACTCCAGAAGCAGTTTGGATGCAGCCGTGGGCTCCAGACAGCAGGCTACACAGGGCTGGATCAACACGTACCCACTGTCCAGCGGAGTCTCAACACTCTCCAAAAAATCTGGTTATTATACATGTTTGACTTTCTCTACTTCCTCCATCAATGTTGAGGAAATTTCTGTTCACTGTTTATAACATACACGTTGTTCTGGGCTGTAAACTGTGAGCGGGGCGCTCAGACAATACCCCTGCTGACAAAAATAGCATATACCAGCATCATTCCCATGCTGGTTTGGTGCTGGTTTAGCTGGTGGTCATCAGCATAACACAACATTTATTGGTCTTGCTGGTATGATGGTTTTTCCAGCAGGTACCTGCGTTTCCATTGCAGATTTGCACAAAACTTTGTCGTTATTTTCTAAATGTCGTCAAAAGGCTATTGCAAAATGACAGCGTTTCCATTAACCGATGAAAGGTGACTGAAACATAGTTTTTCCTCTCGCGTTAAATTATTCTTAACCTCACATCAACTGATGTTTGTACGTTTACTAATTTAACATCCACCGCACTAGGCATTATTCTTAATCGAAGGAGATGAATATGAAATATAATGCCAAGGAAAGGCCCTTATACTTAGGAGCGGCAACGTTTAGGTGTTTCTTGGAGGTAATAGTACATGATTTTAAATCAAAAGAGATATAGGAGTGTTATCAAAACATTATTGGCAAGGAAATCCTCTTATACTTGGGAGCAGACATCTTAATATTGCATACCTTTTCCGTAAAGCCTAAAAAACCACCTTATGTGAGCGTAAAAACGTTTTTGTGTTAAAACGGTAATGGAAACGCAGATAGTGAAATTAAATGATCTCTCTTATTGTAGGTTTGTCCAAGAAGACTAACAGAGGAACACAGCTACATAAGTACTTCATGAAACGCAGAACACTTCTTCTGGCCCTGCTGGTGAGGATGTAGTAAATATACAAGTCTACAGTACATCTAACTGACCTTTTAGAGTCACATGATGAATGACTAAACTAGCCAATAAATGTTGACTGACATTAGCTGTAACCGTGGGTTCACACCAGCCGCGTTTGAGGCGTCAAATTCGCGTCCACCGCGTCTAGTTTACAGCTTGAACATTTTGAGTTTACTCGCTAAATTCGCACCTGTAAGCCGTGCGTGAAATGTTAGTCATCGAGACATTCACGCGGAAATTTGCATCATAGGAGCGTTTGCCGCGGGCGATAGACACGATTCTGCCTCATTAGCGCTGTGAGACCTTCAGATGCGCGTCAACGCGTCATTACATAGACTTAACATTGAAATCACTCACGCTTGACGCCTCTACCGCGGCTGGGCTGAACGCAGCATTAAGGTTATAGTTTTAGTTGTGTGTAGGTCCGCGACGCTGTGCAAACACACTCGCAGACCGCTGGTATGCAGTATCCACGCGTGTAACCACAGTAGCAGCGCGACCTTCAAAGAAGAAGAAGCTTGACAAGTTAACCCACAAACGAAGAAGAAACAGCAACTTGTTGTGTATGATTTAAAGGGATAGTTCGGCTAAAAATGATATTAAACCCATGATTTACTCACCCCCAAGCTGTCCGAGTTGCATATGTCCATCGTTTTTCAGACAAACACATTTTCGGATATTTTAGAAAATGTTTTAGATCTTTCAGTTGATTAAATGTAATGTTACGGGGTCCACGACCTTCAAGTCCAAAAAAAGTGCGTCCATCCTTCACAAATTAAATCCAAACGGCTCCAGGATGATAAACAAAGGTCTTCTGAGGGTCATCCGCGCGGTGTTGTTGTAGAAATATCCATATTTAAAACTTTATTAACGTAAATAAATACCTTCCGGTAGCGCTGCCATCTTAGTCGCGTCCGCATTCAGGATGAGAGCTTACGCAGCCTACGGAGGTTACTCTGCTGCTGATCTGTGCCCCCGCCCTCCGAATTTGTCATACGTCACTAAGAAAAGTGCGTACACTACGCTAATACTCTCTCCTGAATACAGAGGAGTCTAAGATGGCGGCGCTACCGGAAGGTAGTTATTAACGTTAATAAAGTTTTAAATATGGATATTTCTACAACAACACCTCGCGGATTACCCTCAGAAGACCTTTGTTTATCATCCTGGAGCCGTTTGGATTTATTTTGTGAAGGATGGACACACCTTTTTTGGACTTGAAGGTCGTGGACCCCGTAACATTACATTTAATCAACTGAAAGATCTAAAACATTTTCTAAAATATCTGAAAATGTGTTTGTCTGAAAAACGATGGACATATGCAACTCGGACAGCTTGAGGGTGAGTAAATCATGGGTTTAATATCGTTTTTGACCGAACTATCCCTTTAAGAAGACCAGCAATGATGGAAGTAAATAAACATTGACTTTGGTTGCACTTTGAGTTAAATCACTCCTCAACTTGGTTCATCTTTGTTTTCACCGTCGCAAACGGAAATACCTATGACGCAATTTTTTTTTACCTGACTGGAGGGGTTCTGGTGGACAAGTCACAGCGCTTGTGGTCCGCGTAGATCTGACGTGCTGTTAAGAATTTTGCGAGGTGCACGTCAGGCTACGCAGAGCTACGCACAGGCTTGTATAACCTACGGCGTAGAACCCACGCACGAGTATAAATCGGGCTTTAGAACAAATTATTATATGAGCAATGCCAGCGTCATGGGTGTGACATTTGCAGTAAAAAAAGTCACAAACCAGAAGCAATAACACCCTACAAATGGAGAAGGGACGTCTCTTCAAATAACATTTAAGATTTCATCAAAATTTTATGATAAAAGAGACGCTCGCGTTTTCCAGATACTGGCATAATCTCATGCGTAATCAGAGTTTAGTGTTAAGGGAGTGTATTTTGTAAATGTCTCTATTTTATTATAAACAGTTTTGAAACGTGTGCAGCAGACACTTATTTTGACAAAATACATGATACACATGGTTTACATGACGCAACAAACACACATTTTGAAAACACAAACAACACATGACATATTTGTAATTTGTGCCCCTCGGAAGAGAAATTTGCACTTACTAGGGAAAAATAATACAAAAAATGCTTTAACAGAGACTTTGCATGAGTATTTAAACCAGCAAATATTTAGATCTAAGATAATGGTATGGTTAAAAACATTGTGTAAAAACTTTACCTTTCATGATAAGTTTGACATTTGCATGGAATTGCCCATATGATCCTATTAATTTTGTCTTGTACGGGACAAATGATTTAATCAAAGTATTATTCATACAGATGTGTTGTTTTTTTTATTTATTTTTGGTTTGTAGGCGAGTGAGGTGGAGCGTTTGACAACCTGGTACAGTCCACTGGGCGGTCAGGAGCTTCAGATATCTGCTGAACAATCTGTGGAAACCAGCATCGCTAACTGGAGATCGAAATACATCAGTCTGACCGAGAAACAGTGGAAGGACAATGTGAATCTGGCCTGGAGCATCGCACCCTATCTCGCCCTGCAATTACCAGCCAGGTGTCTCTGTCTGTCTGTGTTTATCTCTGTGTGTTTGTGTCTTTAGATGTTCAAATAACACATGCATGACATCCTGGTTTAAAGATTCAAGAACACAGAAGCCATTTTTTCAGAAGTGACCCGTTTGGTTCGTCTTGATCCTGGAGCGGTCAGTGACATTCCTGAGGCTGTGAAGGTAAAAACCCAGAAATTATTACATCAAAAAATTACATTTAACTCATAGTTCTTGAATTGACATTATTTTCATTTTTGGGTGAAATATCGCTTTAAGATTGGTTTTGAGGTCCAGAGTCACATTTTAAACCAGCCCTTCACTGGTAAGACTTCTAAATGTGTGTTTGTCTTCAGTTTTTAGTGACGTGGCACACTATAGATGCTGATTCTCCGGAATTGAGTCACATCTTGTGTTGGGCTCCAGCCGATCCTCCCACAGGACTGTCGTATTTCTCCAGCATGTATCCACCTCATCCACTGACGGCACAATACGCTGTTAAAGTCCTGCGCTCCTTTCCTCCTGTACGCTCATCTTAATCCATAACATCTGTATTTAACATCATTTTTAACGTGTCGTACTGAATGTAGTTTTTACTTTTTCAACAGGATGCCATTCTCTTCTACATCCCTCAGATTGTTCAGGCTCTGCGCTATGACAAGGTATTATTCTGTTTGTTTTTAAGGTCGAAATACAACTTACAATTGAGGTCATACGTTTAGATACACGTTGGGAGAAAAATGCTGAATTTTTGTTGTGTAGATGGGATACGTGAGAGAGTATATCCTATGGGCCGCCCAGAAGTCTCAGCTTCTCGCGCATCAGTTTATCTGGAACATGAAGACGAACATCTACACGGATGAAGAGGGACACCAGAAAGACCGTAAATAAATAATCTCCTTAACACCTTTGTGTCGATGCTTTACTGTGGTATTCATGTCGTGTGTTTTTTTTCTCCAGCTGACATCGGTGAACTTCTTGAGCAGATGGTGGAGGAGATCACTGGTTCTCTGTCCGGTCCAGCGAAAGATTTCTACCAGCGCGAGTTTGACTTCTTCAACAAGATCACCAACGTCTCAGCTATTATAAAGTACTTCTGATATCAATGAAATGTTCGTATTCGGATACACTTTGATGGTTAAATAAAAGTTTCTCTAATCTCTTTGTTTATTTATCAGACCTATTCCTAAAGGAGATGAGCGTCGGCGAGCATGTCTGAGAGCTCTGTCTGATATCAAAGTCCAGCCAGGTTACAAATCAGATTTCTCTATAATCTAAACATATGACAGTCTTTCCCTGTATAATAATTCGTCTAACACGCGTTTGCTCTGCGTTTAGGTTGTTACCTGCCCAGTAACCCAGAGGCGATAGTCTTAGACATTGACTATAAATCCGGTACACCAATGCAGAGGTACAGTGAGCATTATCAGCCTTTTTTTTTACACCTGACATCTGTCTGATGGGCTTCACATGTCTCTTAATGTTTGTCATCACAGTGCTGCCAAAGCACCGTACCTGGCCAAATTCAAGGTGAAACGCTGTGGAGTGAGTGAGCTGGAAAAAGAGGGTACAGACACAAACACATACATAATTACATAGGAAATTGTGTGATATTATGCACACATGTACTTGTTAAAACATATAAAGATAACTCATAAACACATGTGTTGTGTTTGTGTAGGTTTACTGTGTCGATCAGATTCGCTGGATGAAGCACGCAGTGAGGAAGATGCACAGAGGATCTGCTGGCAGGCGGCCATCTTTAAAGTAGGAGATGACTGTAGACAGGTGCGTAGACGTTTCACGTCTATCTCTTATATATATAGATTAATGAAACAGCTCTTAAAATAACAGTACTGTACTGTTCTCTCTGTAGGACATGTTGGCTTTGCAGATCATTGGTCTTTTTAAGAACATCTTCCAGCTGGTCGGCTTGGATCTGTTCGTTTTTCCCTACAGGGTTGTGGCTACGGCACCAGGAGTGAGTTTGAATTTACATCAGAAATATAAAGTCTGTGGGCCCTATTTTAACGATCTAAGCGCATTGTCTAAAGCGCACAGCGCAACGTCTAAATGGGCGTGTCCAAACCCACTTTTGCTAATTTAACGACAGGAAAAATGGTTTGTGCGCCAAGCGCATGGGCGAAAAGGGTTGGTCCTTTTTTTTTAATGAGTGATGGGAGTATTTTGGGCGTAACGTGCGATAAACCAATGAGAGTCTCAGCTCTCATCCCCTTTAAAAGCCAGTTGCGCTGGCGCTGTGTGTAATCCCTATTTAGATGACAGACTTTGTAAACTGAAAAAAATTATCAGAGGAAGAAGATCCACAGTTTAAGATTAATGTTAAATAATTGTGTTGTTTTTCACTTGTATTGAAATTGTTATTTTTTTTTATTAAAACCTTTAAAACCCGTTTTCTTTTAGTCATGGAAGTAAAAAAGCAGGCTTTTAACTGCTTTAAATGTATGGCTATCCAATATCATCAAAAAATAATTTACAAGTATGTAAGAAAAGGTTTGTACTCTAAAAATACTTTATTTGTAACAAACATGAGATAAAGAATTTACAAACGGCTCTCCGCAAGGTTCAGCACTTGGACAGCGTCAGTTTTTTTTAAAGCATTACTTAAAAATGTTTCTCATCCCACCATATCCACAGGTACAGAGTCATCATATAAAATAAATCCGTGAGGTAGCATTTAAAAAAAACATTTAAAAATAGATGCATTTGTTTAAAGCAAAGCATTTATTTACTTACCAGGCTGCAGGTGAAGCAGCTCTTTGCGCTTTCTAACATCTCATAATTAGTCCTCATTTATGTCCAAGAGACTCAAAAATAATCTTTTACATTCAATCCTTTAATCTTTAATATTTAAAAGCGTTGTTGTGCTGCTGCGCATTCATGTATGTGTTAAGCAAACCCGCGTTGTCGTCCCATTTAGGTGCATATTACTAATGCGCTCTTTAAATAACATAAAACACATTGAGCCATTGACTTTAGACTTTAGAGCAGGTTTTTGTTGGTCAATGGCGTAGGCTATTTTAGTTGCCTCAAAATAGCAATGCGCCAACAATGCGCCTGAACACACCTCGTTTTCAGACCAGAACGCCCATGGGTGCAAAAGGGGGCGCAAATGCATTTGCTATTTAAACAACGTGGCGCTAAACGTAAAAATTATAATTGCGCAAGGTGGAAACTAGCAAAAGACACTTGCGTCGGGCCAGGTGTGAGATAGAGCCATGTATAAAAATGTGAAAGTATTTTTGCGTGTGAGAATGATTTTTGGCTTTTTTCTATTAAGTGGATGATGTTGCAATGACAATAGCAGATTAAAGGAAAACACCATAGTTTTTTTATATTTTACTATGTTCTTACCTCAACTTAGATGAATTAATACATACCTATCTTTTTTCAAAGCGTTAACTTAATCTTTGTACAGTGCGTCGTGAATGTGTTAGCATTTAGCCTAGCCCCATTCATTCCTTAGAATCCAAACAGGGATGAATTTAGAAGTCACCAAGACTTCCATGTTTTCCCTATTTAAAGACTGTTACATGAGTAGTTACACGATTAAGTATGGTGGCACAAAATAAAACGTGGCGGGTTTTTAAGCGGATCAAACTTCCGTCAATATTACTGCAAGTGCTGCAAACTAAGTGCTCTTCCGCCATAAAATATAGTTTTAATTTACTAACATACTTACTCGTGTAACTACTCATGTAACAGTCTTTAAATTGGGAAAACATGGAAGTGTTTGATAACTTCTAAATTCATCCCTGTTTGGATCCTAAAGAATTAATGGGGTTAAGTTAAATGCTAACACATTTACGACACGCTGTACGAAGATTAAGTGTACACATTGAAAAAGAAAGGTGTGTATTAATTAGTCTAAGTTGAGTTAAGAACATAGTAAAATATTGAAAAATAGTGGTGTTTTCCTTTAACAAACATAATTCCTATTCAGTGTTTTTCACGTTTTCTTTGTCTCAGTGTCCGAGGCAAACCTCAGCTCCTGAAGTTAACCTCCATGGCCAATTTGTGGCAGCCCTTTTCTTTAAAGATGCAATGTGTAACTTTTAGGAGGATCTGTTGACAGAAATGCAATATAATATACATAACTATATTATTAGTGGTGTATAAAGATCTTACATAATGAACTGTATTGATTTTATTACCTTATAATGAGCCGTTTTTATCTACAAACACCACAGGTTCTCTTACATGGAAGTTGCCATTTGGTTGCCATTCACAATTTCATAGCTAGATGCCGCTAAACTACACACAACCTTTACAAAAGAACAAAAGTAAATATTAAATGATATAAAATCTTACAAATCTTGCGTTTATTCTGCAGTGTGGAGTCATTGAATGCATCCCAGACTGCAAGTCCAGAGATCAGCTGGGTCGACAGACAGATTTTGGAATGTACGATTATTTCCGCAACCAATATGGAGATGAATCAACACTGGCGTTCCAGAAGGTGGGAAAATCCAGAAGGTATCTTGTATTTCAATACCCTACTTAGTGTTGCTCATTCTTTATGTATTTATTTCTCTTTTAGGCGAGGTATAACTTCATCAGGAGTATGGCTGCGTACAGTCTGTTACTCTTTCTGCTTCAGATTAAAGACAGACACAATGGCAACATCATGTTGGACAGACAGGGGCATCTTATCCACATCGGTGAGATCACAGAAGATCATTTAGCTGCACAAACACAACATACACAGATCTATAATGGCGCTTTTCCATTGCATAGTACCCCACGGTTTGGTTTGGGTCAGGTCGGGTCAGCTCACCTCACTTTTGCTTGGTTATCTTTTCCATTGAGTTTAGTATCACTTCGGAGTGGGTGGGATTATAGGCGTGTCGTTATATTTGCGTTGCCTACTGTTGTGACATCATACAAGTGAGAGCGTTGTTGTACATTCCCGTACATTAATTTATTTCTCAGTCCGACACAAAATTAAAATTGCCCACCACAAGTAGATGTTTGCGCTCCGCTGAGCCTTAATTCAATTGCATTTAAGCATATATACGAACGTGCGCGTCGCGAATATGTCGCCACAAACTGCAAGTCTGGAAAAAAACTGTTATGGTGTTGCTGATTCTCAACCTGTGGATGTTTTTCATCGCTAAAAGGGAGTTTGGGAACTTAAAGTAAAGCACGGATGAAAACGTTTACTCGAGACAGCGCAAACTAGCATAAAGGTAAAGCTAATCTTTTACATTATAGTGATGACACGGTAGTGACGATTCTCTCAGACCAATCAGTGATCTACAGTGTTTTCGCGTCACGTTTTGGTATCAGCTCAGGTCGCTTGGAACCCCAACTGAGGTGGTACTAAAAAAAGTACTGCACCCAGTGGAAAAGCCCCCAAAAGTAATCTGACCCAAACCAAATCGTGGGGTACTATGAATGTTATTCAAATATCTCACAAATAAAATTCATCTCAAATCTTTTGCACATAAACTCATCATTATAAAAACAAATCTCATCTCTGTCTGCCTGCCTGAATGTGTTTGTGTGTCCTCTACAGATTTCGGCTTTATGTTTGAAAGTTCCCCAGGTGGGAATCTGGGCTGGGAGCCGGACATCAAACTGACGGATGAGATGGTGATGATCATGGGGGGGAAGATGGAGGCCACGCCCTTCAAATGGTTTATGGAGATGTGTGTGCGCGGGTACCTGGCCGTCAGGTGAAGTGTGCTCGTGTTTTGTTATGATGCAGGGTTAATGTTAGACTGAATTAACTTCTGTTGTGCTGCAGGCCGTACATGGATGCTGTGGTTGCCTTGGTAACGCTGATGTTGGATACAGGCCTGCCCTGCTTCCGTGGTCAAACCATCAAACTACTTAAGTGAGTTCAAGCAACAAATCTCTGTTTTACATTCAGATCCAGGAAGGATGTGGTTGTATTATAATTCATCTAATGAAAAGTAATAAAAAACATTAAAATAAAAAATGCCATGAAAGATTCAGGTATTGGGATAAACAGCAGTAAATCAAACACTTGATAGTTTTGAAATGACTGTGGCAGATAACAGTAGTTTTTGTTGTAGGCAGCGTTTTAATCCTGGAGTCAGTGAGAAAGAAGCAGCAGCTTTTATCATTAAAGTTATACAAAACTGTTTTCTGAGTAGCAGGTAAGTGTCTCTTTCCCTCTCTTTCTCTCTCTCTCTCTTTTTAACATACACACATTTTATTCTTGCATTTTA
The DNA here is from genome assembly GCF_030506205.2 of Paramisgurnus dabryanus. Classification (NCBI taxonomy): domain Eukaryota; kingdom Metazoa; phylum Chordata; class Actinopteri; order Cypriniformes; family Cobitidae; genus Paramisgurnus; species Paramisgurnus dabryanus. Next base: position 6,003,776 of record NC_133347.1, read on the forward strand.
ACATGTTTAAAAATAATAAAATAAATATTTGTTTCAGGAGCAAAACCTATGATATGATCCAGTACTACCAAAATCAGATTCCATACTGAAGACCATTGTGTATGCGTTTATGTTTGTGTGTGCGCATACATTCGTGTGTGCATGAGAGGGAGCTTGCGTGTGTGTGTGTGTAAGAGAGTGTGTATACATATTTTATTTCTCTCTTTTAGCCTGATACTTCATGAGCTTCAAATATTTTCGCATGGATTAATAATATCAGCAGTATTTGATCATATTAAAAAAAAAATGTTTGTGTGTGTTGTTCGTTTCATAGTTCAGTCGTTTCACTGCATGAATGGAGTTTAGTTAAACACTGCAAATATTACTAAACCAGATTTGTGCAAGTGTTGTTTTTCTGTGTTCCTGACAACAGATGCTACTTTAGTAACTATATAAAGTGACTGGACTGAAGACAGATGTATTATTTTATAGCTCCAGGTGACATTTTAGAAATGGTACAGGTGACAAACTCGCATTAAATGAACCATTCACCCAAAATTACAATTCTGTTATTATTTTATTTTTCCATAAAACATAAAATAATATAATAAAAAAGTGTTAAATAGTCCTCTTGACACCTTAAGTACATACTGTAGTGACCATGTGTGTCAAGCTCCAGAAATGACAAAACATTAAAGTGTCATAATGTACTTGTGTGTGCTATATTGTATCAGATGTTTCATTTAGCATATTAAATAATTATGTAGGTGACTATTAATCTTCTTCTACCATGAACAGTCTAAATGAGCTCTAGAACTGAATCATTAAATAAATAAATCCTAAATTCAAACTATATTTTTTCATTATATTTAAGAAAGTTATACGGGTTTGAAAATGAGGTTTTAAAACCATAAGAAAAAAAATGGCGCAATTATATTTTTCTTTTTGAGTTTAAAGCACAAATAAAGAGAGTAATTCTGTCGTTTAAATAATTTTTGATCAGACTTTAACATGTTTTTAATCTTTAGGTCACATGACTTCCGATCAATCACTGCTAATGACTGCTTGTTTTTGTAGTACACATTTATTGATTAGTAAACTGCAGTAAAAGTAATATCTGTAAACTTGTTTGCACTGTTACTTGTGTATTTATTCTGTCTGTGGTATTAAATTGAATAAATCTAGTCTACATTAATTCTTCATGTGTACACATGGTTATTTATTGTAGTATACTAAAGATGACTAAACCTAAAACTGAATCAGTGAGATATTTGAACTCTGCATGTGAGGATAGACTGAATGTTCTTGTCCTAAAATATGTCCAGTGTTTTATTTTGTTTGTTCAAAACTTTTATGTAAGGACATTGGAGCGATGATGTCAGCACAATCACATACAAACCCTGTTGTTCCCAATCTAACCACCAGAGGTCGGTCTCAGCTTTAATAATATGTAACATTCTCTGCCATTTATTCATTCATTTGACTTTGAAGAGAACAAGGAAAGTATATAATTTTTTTATAAACCTGAGCATGTGGAATGACACACTCTCTGTTTAACTATTATAGTTATATAGATTTAAAAATAAGTATGCATTTTATCTAACTGAATTACATTGTTTCACAAAGAAGACAAAAACAATTGCATTTTCCTAAGTAAAGTCACAGTTTTTTGCTATTTTTTTTTAAGTTCAACATTTGACCCTTTCAGTGTTGGTAAACATTGTGAGTTTTTTGTGGGTGAAGTTTAGGTGGAGGCAGAAAGACCGCTTAAAGGCGGGGTGCATGATTTTTGAAATACACTTTGGAAAAGGGAGTCGGGCCGACTACCAAAGCACACTTGTAGCCAATCAGCAGTAAGGGGCGTGTTTATAACCGACATTGTTGCTTGGGTTGTGTATGTGTGGGGCGGGTCTATCAAAATAAGGTTCAGATTTTATTGGGGTAGGGGTGTGTTTGTTTAGGTGATTTCAAATGTCAACATTGGCTTTCATGCACCCTGCCTTTAACTAAAGCTAGCTAAACAAATATATATATGGTTTGTTTCGTTTTTTTGCTAACACTATACCATAAGGTTGTATTTGTTAACATTATTAAATGAATTGGCTAACATGGACCAACAATAAGCGATAGTTTTTCATAATTTATTCATCTTTGTTAAAAGAGTTATGGCCAAACATGTTCATGGTGCATTAACTAATTTTAACAGTTAAAACTTTTAATTTAAATGCTTAAATTAACATTAACCAAGATTAATAACTGTTGAAGTATTGTTCATTGTTAGCAGTGTCGAATTGAATGAAGGGGGTCCCCACCATAAGCAGCAAACCCAAAATGGCAACACATTACTACCTTTAAAGGGGAAATATCAAGAAAATCTGACTTTTCTATGTTTAAGTGCTATAATTGATTATCCAGTGCTTCTATCAGCCTAGAAAATGTGAAAAAGATCAACCCAGTAACTTAGTTTTGGTGAACCATTCTCTACAAACATGTGAAAAAATAGGTCATTGAAATTTGGCTCCCCCTGTGATGTCAGAAGGGAATAATACCGCCCCTTAATCTGCACTATCCAACCATGGCACTGCCATTTAGTGCAGAGATCAGCTCATTTGCATTTAAAAGGACACACCCAAAAATGGCACATTTTTACTAACACCTACAAAGTAGCCATTTTAATATGAGCTAAAACTTTACGTATGTACTCAGGGGACACCAAAGATTATTTGACATATTAAAAATCTTGTGTGAAACTTGTGAAATGTCCCCTTCAAACACAACTGTATGACTTTTGTAATACTTTTTCCCCAAAATATTTTTGCAGCAAGGCTGGAAAATAAAGTTTAACTAGATAGGACGTTAATCAATGTGGTTGGCCTTTTAGTGTTGTTGTGGATTGTGAAGTTGAGTGCAGGTAAGCCTACATTATTATAGCTGGGGCAAGTTGCTTTCTTTATTAGTCACTTAGTAGACTATTCATTTAACCATTTAACTTAAAACACATGCTTCATTATATATAATAAAGCTGTTCAAATTATTTGAACTTACATCAGTTTATGAGGCAAGTGATAAGAAAGACATACAGTCGATGATGAGAAAATCCTTTTGCTCTCTTGATATGTAATGTGTTTTTATACTCAGGCGAGCTATACTTCAGAAATATGTCTATATATTGTCTGACTACAGACACAAAAACATAATATACATTATATAGTTCATGCTAGACAAACAAAGGTGCCTCAGGCTGTAAAACTAGGATGCTGTGGTTGCCTTGGTAACACTTATGTCAGATACTAGGCTGTACTGCTTTCATGGTCAGACCTCTCAACTAGCTCAGAGGTGAGTTTTGAAGTTACTGTGGCCTTTTCTATTATATGAATATCATCAGATCAAACGCTAGAAGGCGCTGTGCCTTTTATATTTTTTGATTTCTGCAGTCTCAGATCATCTTGTGAAGTCTGAAGTGTCAGCATCAGATCGGACGACCACAGACTATTACTGACACAAAACCTCTGTTAAAACATGCTATAGCATGATAATGTATTACAGTAGTGTTAGACGTTGAAGCAGACGAAGGGGCATGTAGACATGCCATAGTAAGGCAAACACTGAAACTATAGCAAGACTAAAACTACGAAAAATAGTTTACATTTTTTTGTCTTAGTTATTTGATATAAAAACATCTGAGCGACATTTGGCTTAATAGTCCATTTAAAAAGAGATTTTAAACTCAATTTCGACCAAATGTGCATTTACTGTGGTTGCCTAATGGACGTTTGGTCCATTAATATTATTATTTATTTTATTTATTTTTAATAGAGTCTGGGACTAGTTGTCACACTTTTACTGCAGTAAATGTTTGTCAAGATCTAGCCTACTTGTGTCATTTTTTTATTTTATTATTTTTTGTAAATTTTGATTTGATTTATTAGACAAAAAGGGAAATGATAACACAATAAAGTTCCAAAAATAAATTATATTAACTCATATCAACTCTTCGCAAACCCAAATTTTTAATTAGTAAGTTGAAATGACTTGCACAGTCAATTTTTTGAAAATAAAAATGTAAGTCAGCGAGGTTGTTTTACAGTGTAGGTCTATCTGTGACAACTAGCCCCTGTCTCCTTCATATCTATCTTTGGTTTTGTTTCATCTTTTGAGTTGGGAGTCAAACGTGAGCTCGTCCAAACAGAAATCAGTTTTTCTCCTCCTAAAACTGCGCGTCCTTTCACGCTGGGTTTAGTAGAGCTGAGCGCGCGCACACTCACGCAAGCGCACAATCTCCGATGGTCGCGCAACAGTCGCGCGGCAGGGAATGCGCACAGCTCGAGCAACAGCAAATGCAGCTGAAACACAACAGTAGACGGTCAATTCTGAGTCTCTTCTGTTCGTTTAATGTGTCCTAGAAAGATTGAATCAATCAAGTCTTTTATTTAATGCCGGGCAGATGTTTTATTCCGGATCAAAGCTCTCAGCGGATCGGCTCGAATCACAGGTGAGTGAATTCGACTGTCTGCGTCCATAATGAGGTAAAAAACGGACCTAACCGTAGCCACATTTACATGCACATACACATACAGTCTTTTTAGGAATAATGTTGGAAATGGCTCCATGTAGCCTACAGTATATATGTGCACTGTTTATATTCCGTTATTTAAGATATCATTGCGATTCTCGCTCTCATCAGAGCTCGAAGAAAAACTGGCACATCTGATTCTGGATGTGGTGCTCTGATGAGATTCTGATGAACAGATCTCATAAAATCAGGACAAGAGAAATCTGCTGTCCATATGGAGAAGAGCGAGATCATTTGATGGTAAATGGGGATGAAAGGAGATGTGGCCGTGTAAATGGACCTCAGACAGATGTCTGTCTTTAACCGAAATTAAACATAAGGGATTTCAGTGCGAACTAGATCGTTTTTATCACACGAGCTTCGTCGGAACATTCTGCGCGGTGTGGTTTGTGCGCACATGGGTTTATTATGGGATTATTAAAGGGGGAGACACACGAGGAATGACCTCGATATTATACGGAAGGATGTGTGTTGGAAAAATGCGCATAAAATGACAGAGACAAAGAATCCTTTGGTCAAAGCTGTACATCAGCAGATCTCTTCAGTTATTGATCACTGATACAGGATCAGTCACGGGGACCAGTGAGATATGTTTGACTGCTGGATTCTATCTTTGTGTCAGTCTATAATGTACATATGTACCTGTCTGATATTAAGTGTGTCTGCTTATATGGTTACAATAAATGCACGTGGCTAACAGGGGCGGGGCCAGGGGGGGGGGCAGGGGGGGCACGGGCCACCCCCACAATTTGATTGGCCACCCCAAGTGCCCCCCCTCCCACACCATCAGTCTCGTCAGTATTAATTATGTACTAGTGGTTTTGCTTTTCTTAAAATAAAACTTCATATTTTACAGGGCTTTGATTAATTTATATTACATTTTTTTATTAGCTTAAAATATTAAAATAAAAATTTTTGTGGAGGCTCCGCCTATGAAAAATTGTCTAGACCCGAGGAACCACTCTACCGTGACATGTTGTTATCGGAGTCAATTAGTAGGCGCACACTTATAGTAACGAACGGTGGTGGCACCAATAAAAAGCAAGGAAAAACAAGGAAAAACACAGAGGACGGAGAAAGGAGTTTTATGCAGATAGTGAAAAAGGACAACAAAGTCATAGGTGAGTGAGCTGAGTTTTGATACTGTATGTTTCCTTAAATGTGGAAACCTGCGATTAGTAAGTTAGAGCTAGCTCCTCTCTGTTACTGTCGAGAATGCTCATTACTAAAGTTGAAGACAACCTAACGGTACATTAAAAGAATATATAAAGTCACGTTTGCCTTTGCGTTTGTAATAAATAGTGGTGTGTTAGATCGCAGTTTATCCATACGGATCAGAACCCACGTTTCAACCCGCATGCGATTCGATCGCGGATTAAACAGGGATAGTTTATAATTTACACGTGTTTTAAAATGTTAACCTTCAAGTGCTTTTAAGCAATTTAACACTAAAAAGGCACTAAGTGAGTAGCTGTATGCAAAGACAGGTTGAATGTGTCCGGTCCCGTTCCAATCAGACGTAATCCTCCCTATATCCTTCAAATATTGATGTGTAAACTTTAGGGAGAGTTGCGCTATTGTATCTCATAGTGTATGGAATAGATCAATGAAAAACAACGTAACGTTTTTATGTGGATTGACTGTTTAAGCTGCGCCGTCTGTGTGTGCATGGGTTTATTTAAGACGACAAACAAGTGCCCTCAATAGTCGACACACGGAGAGAGCTTTGCGTTGATTCGGCGCATGCAAAAACATTAACATGTCATACGACTATGAATAAACGTCTAGAATTTCCTCAGCCTCTAAACTTTCATTGCTATTAACTGTTTTCCTTTTGTTAAGTACATTTTCTGTTGCATGAAGCAGGTTTCACTTTCAGGTGCACAGGCTTTGCAAACTCTAGATAAAACACAAAGTTTAAACCAAGCACTGTCCAACATCTGATCCTGATCTAAACCAGTTTGGATTTATCTAGATTTGTCGACTCCAAACTTACTCTGAATTTTGAAAATTAAGAGTTTGTTGTTCAAATAGCTTCATGCAACAGACCACAGCCTCAGAAGCATATTTAAAGAAAACAACATAAACATTATTTCTTTCTATACATTAACTCACTGGGGCTCTGTGCAATATGCCATTTAATACAACCAAATGTTAGGGATGGCGAAAACGAAAAATGTTCTTGACCGGCCACCGAGCCTCATTGGCCGGTTGAAACCGGTTAACTGATAGGCCTATTAGTTTAAAATATGCTATGCTATTTAAAATAAACAGCCATTTCGAGCCGCGCCTGCAATTTCGCAACTCGCATCTCTCTGCGCTCTGCCTCCGGCTCACACACAGACCTCACAATACTTTTTAAATCCCCTACAGCGCCAAACATGAGTCCCGCAAACGCGGCGCCGTGCTTAGTTTTGAAATAGTTTAGGTACTAGGTGATCGCGTTGAACTTGAAAATAAAGGCGTTTGTGAAGCTCATTTGAAAATTGCCGCGGCTCATTTAATAAAATGACAGCTCAGAAGAGAGACTGCGCTTTAGTTTGGGGTAGTAATATTAAAGACATAGGATGATCATCATCACCTTTTCTGTTACCACTGAAATATAGATGTAATGTATTTCCAAATCTAAACCCATCTTATGCGGAATGTTGCCTAATAGACTGCAACACGATAAAACCAATGGATTAAACGGGCACCTTCAGAATGTGTAAAAGCACCGGCCAAAGCAGGTCTCGCACTGTTTTTGTTCTAGAACAAATGCAGCAAAGATATTTAATGCTTGTATGAGGCATATAGGCCTACGCTGAGTTTTATTTATTTATGATGAGGTGCGTTCTAATTAACAATGCAATGCAAGTGAACGCGCAGTGCCGGCGCCTTCATGCACGGACCGGTAATTATATACTCTGCTATATTTGCTTTTTATTTAATAAATACATGCATTTGGTTGATTAAACATTTATTAAAATTAAGATACAATTTATACAAAACGAAATTCACTTCAAAGAAATTCTTTCTACAAAGCAAAACTTAATAAAGTGGTAAAAATCATGGCTGAGGATTTACAGAAACAAAACTTACTCTGCACTTTACTGTTAGCCTAAAAGACATAAATGTTAATAATTTGGAACACAACCAGGAGAGACTTTAATTTTAATTATTGTATTACTGTATTTTATTTACTATTCGAATAAAGGAATTTATCAAAAAATAGCCTGTAGCATTTACTTTTCGCAAACCTTGTGAACATGCCAAACCAAAAGCAGTGACCTCACGCCAAATGTTTTTTTATTGGTTTATAAAGTACAAACAGACCAGTTATGAAAAACTGAGTGTGAGGGATTTGTTCACTTCACACAAAAAGATCTTGGAAAGAAAGAGATGACTAACTGTAGTAGGGTTTAGTCTATAATAGCCCTTTACAGATCCCTTTTTTTAACCGACAACCGACAACTTTGACAGGTTAACGTTGATACGGTCAACCATCGGTCAAACGGTCATCGGTTAACATCCCTACCAAATGTAATATCTTTATTAAGATGATATGCGGACAACATTCAACTTTAGGAAATAAATTAGTTTATGACTTGACAAAGTAACTGAGAAAAATGCATTATTATTTCTTTAGGGACAGACAGACAGTCAGATACAGGCAATAGGACCAATGAAAAGGTCTCAAAAAATTCAGAATTTCTTCATTTTGAAGAAAAAAAGAGAGATCGAAGCAGAAAGGCATGAGGAGAGGGAAGAGAGGAAGATGCAGCAGTAGTCCACTGACTTTTCTGCAAACCAAGGTATTTGTATTACATGCAGAGACCAGAGGGAGGTTAAAACAAAAACACATCAGGAGGTTTAAATGTACTGAATGTATCAGGATACAGTATACAGTATTATTACCTTCAATGTAGGGCAAGTTACACTAATTCACTGTTTATATGTATTTAAATGTGCCACCCCTCTCTAAGTCTGTGCCCCAGTCCGGCCCCCCCATGAAAAATTCTCTAGACCCGCCCCTGGTGGCTAACTCTATGATCAAAACCTTTATGCAGCTTGAAAATCATCATTGATGATGTTTAATAAATCTGTCCACAAAAATACAGGAATAATTAAGACACATTATTATCATTACTTCAAGTCTTTATCATATTACATTCATTTTTGTTGTGTCTATATTTCATGCTACAGTTTCTGACTTTTTTCTGGTTCATTACTTTACAGTAATTAAGAAGAACCCATAATGAGATTCTGACTACAGAAGGTGGGAGTTCTGTCTGAGATCTGATCTGGACCTGATAAACTGGACCTTAGGACCACCCTGTTATCTGATCATCTCAACCAACACTTCTGTCTGTTTATATCACATCTGCTCTTTCCGGATCATAGATTATTCTTGAAGGAGGAGTATTGTGGACACCATGATTACTTCCATAACAGGAATATTAGAGACTAATCTCATTTATTTAAGCAAACTCGATTACAGTGATGAATCTATCTATAGCGAGTGAAACAGCCCCTTGTTCGTTTTTTCTACGGGATTTGTGTTGACCTCTTCAGCATGCGGTGACATTCAGAGTGTGTTTCATTCCTTCTGCTGTTTCTGTGGATCTCAAATGAACTGAAAAGTATTTGATCGAGTTAATAAAAATAATAAATAAGAGACCATTATTAGTGCTCCTGGAATATTTGCTTAAAATCCGTTCTGTTTTCTGCTGGATGAATCGATGGCTCGTCCTGGCTCTGGTGTTTTGGTGTCGATGGGAGGGGGACTGGGATACTCTCCCAGCATGGCCAGAGTGGTGGTCTGGGAATGGTTAAATGAACATGGCCGCTGGAGGCCTTACACCGCCGCAGTCTGTCATCATATCGAGAACGTGCTGAAGGGAGATGCGCGTGGAACCGTCATACTGGGGCAGGTGGAGGCTCAGCTCGCGCCTTATGTCATAGACCTGCAGTCCATGCATCAGTTCAGACAGGACACAGGTAAGACAACAAACACACAAGATGAATTTGAACTCAATCACCTTTGAATCACACAGGATTTTTAATAAAAGCATTCCCCTTATCTGAATGGATAATCACATTTAAAACTCATTCCAATGGTTGCTGTCCTCGTGTGCACTGAAAGTTAAACTGTCATTGCCTTATTTCTAATGAAAATGTATCTGTAAATTCTGCCCTAGTGTAAACTCATTAACTAGTAGTACTCAGTAGTAAGCAGAACTTAACTTTTTTTTAAACAACAAACCTATTAACTTCATACTTCTTTAAGATGTCCAGAAGGATTCTCGCAATTTGATGTGTGTTCTTGTTCCTCCCAAACTGTTTGAATATATCATTTTGTTTATGGTCTGATGTGTAGTACAGTATGGTGATGTAGGCCTATCTTCGGGTTGCTAAGGTCATGTTGACATGGTTCAACCCTGCATTCTTTACTAAAAATAGTAAAGTATAGTGCAATTTCTGCATTCCCATACCCTTGATTTATGTGGGATACATTCGGAGAAGAGTTTCATACTATACTGTATATCTGCATGATGCTGGGATGCTCTGAGAGGTTGCTGTGGTGTTGCTACTGTATGTGGTTGCTAAGGTACTCGGAGTGAGTGATGCAGTTGCTATGGTGTTTAGATGGTTGTTTGGGTGGTTTGATTGAAGTTTTATTGACTTTCTCTTCTTAACAGCCATAGCATTTTTCTGTATACAAACGCAAAACTTTAAAGCGTAACTAAACCCCTGGTCAGAGCCTGACTCCACCCACTGCAATATTTGAAAAATGCAAGAAAAGTGGGCAGATCCCAACGGAGATAGAGGGGACGAACTAAGTGTGTGGTGAGATCGTAACAAGGGCGTGGTGATCTTGAACCTGCTTACGTCACGAGTTATTTCTTGGACCCAACATCCAATAGGAAAATTCAACTGCAGTAGCCACCATTCAACCTAAAGAGGGCAGCACTCAGACGTTTTTACACCATATATTGTAGTATTGAAACACTTTATATCCAAATGTCAAAAAACTTACTAAAATCAATGAACAGCACTAATAAAGCATCATTCTTACAGATCATTAACTTAAAAAAGTTGGTTTAGGGTTTAGTTACTCTTTAATAATTAAGGGGTTGATGAAATTAATATGAGAAATGTTAATATGTCAATGTATGATGTAGTTAACACTACTGAATGATTGTAAAATGAAAGATGAGTGTGTGTTTAATGTAAACCAGAGACGGTGAGATTGTGTATCTTGTGTTTAATCTCTTGTCAGACCGAATTGATCTGTGTTTGTCTCAGGAGAGTGACTGTGGTTTGATTATACCGCGGTAAAGCTTCTCCTCTTACTCGTCTCGCACGCAGACAGATTTTGAAACCCTACATGATACCTGATCTTGTACTCAAGGGTTGTGGGTACTTGAGCTGTCACAATTATGAAATTTGGCTGGCGGTTAATTGTCTAATAGATTGTGACGATTATGATGATTAATTGACTGTTTTATTGCTTTGACATTTACTTCTCATAATTTTTTTGTTTGTTCATGAAATTATTTTCACACATGATCCTACAAGGTCATATTGTTACTGGACCACATGTCTGTATGTGACTGCAAAAAAATCTATTCCTTACAGATTCTTAAGTATAGCATCCTTCACTTCCCTAAATTTGGAATTGCTGTTTTGGAAATGTATGTTTTACCTGGCAATTCATACTGCTTATCAAAGTTTTGCAGCATATCTTTAAATGCGTTTTATCCACTGTATTGAATGGCTATGGGTTTACAATGTTGTTTATACAAGCACTGCAGCTCCCCCTTGTGTTTTTAAAGATATGTGCAATCATTGTGGTGATCTGTATGCATCACGATGAGGTCAAACAATTGCAATGAGACGATTATTTAATCATTGTGACAGCCCTAGTGGGTACAATGTGAAAGTCCAATCATTAGCTTTTAAATATAAATGATAAATCTTTTGAGTTTTAAATGGCTGGCTTCCTTTTTACACTTAAGAGACATATGAGAAACGTAAAGATTGAACGTGAGTAAATCACATTTACTCGACTAACTATGACGGATCGAAATTAATATAAACTAAATGAGGAGCTTAGACGCAAAATCCTCTAAATGCCACATTCGTCAAAAATGAGATAAACATCCAGAGAGCGTGCGTTTTAAACTAAAGGAGCACCGATATATCAGCCGATAATGCTTGCTATGCTTCCCAATAAATTACGGTGAAATGCCGCTACATCCAAAAGCCAGAGGGCGCTCTCGTGCAGAAACTCAATATGCGCTGCAGACGAAGAACCATACACATGCAGCTATGACACCCAGCTCCAGGAAATGGCTTAAAGGAATAGTCTACCCTTTTGCCACATTAAACTATGTTATTACCTCAACCTAGACGAATTAATACATACCTATCTTTTTTCAATGCGTGCACTGTACAGCGCGTTGTGAATGTGTTAGCATTTAGCCTAGCCCCATTCATTCCTATGGTACCAAAAAAAAGTTTTATTTTGTGGCACCATACTTACTGGTATTACTCCTCATGTAACAGTCTTTAAATAGGGAAAACACGGAAGTGTTTGGTGGCTTCCCTGTTTGGTACCATAGAAATGAATGGGGCTAGGCTAAATGCTAACACATTCACGACGCGCTGTACAGTGCACGCATTGAAAAAAGATAGATATGTATTAATTAGTCTAAGTTGAGGTAATAACATAGTTTCATATGGCAAAAGGGTAGACTGTTCCTTTAAGGATATATTTATATTGCTGTTCTTCAAACCTTTTCAGGTACTTTCATGATAATAAAGAATATAATGTTTATGTTTGACGAATGTTGGTTTTTCAAATGCATGTTATTAACGAATCAGATCGATTTTAGATCGATAAGGACTTACTGATCAAAAGCTGTAGTACATGAAACGACTGTGAATAATATCGTCTGTGCGTTTCAGAATAGTTATCGGCCACGTATTTAAAACTTTTAAGAATTTTTGTGTACACATTGAGCTCCTCTTATTTTTCCCCCCTTTTTTATGACATCACAAGGGGAGCCAAATTTCAATGACCTGTTTTTCACATGTTACTGGGTTAATCTTTTTTACATTTTCTAGGTTGATACAAGCACTGGGGACCCAATTATAGCACTTAAACATGAAAAAGTCCGATTTTCATGATATGTCCCCTTTAAGAGTCTGATAAAAAATGCTAATTTAAGAATGAAGATGTCAGATGCACTTACAATTCATACAAATTTTCAGTGGAAAACCACAAATATACTGTAGTTCACACCAAAACTGCATATCAAGATGAGCATCGAAACAATTTGTTCATTCTGTGAGATTTGTGACAGAGCAGCCTGTGATGTAGCTGTGTAAAGGTTATGAGTTTAATGTGAGGGTTTTTATGGCTCAGCAGATTTATTATGACACAACAATCAACGTGGGTTTAATGCAGTCATCTGTAAATGTGTGTTGGACAGGTGTTATGGTTACCGTCGTGTGCAATCAGATAAACAGATCTTCTCTGCATGCATTCACTTTACCTTTCTTTTTTGGGCAGTGCAGATTACCTCAGGGTCGGCAAGGTTTTTCACACCTCTGTTTTACCGTGAGAAACTTATCAGAGCTGATGTATGTTTATTTCCAAGGCTCTTTGCATGTGGTTGTGTGGTTACAAATGTGTGTGCGTGCACTTTGAATACATGCTTATGTTTACTGTATGCTTGTGGGAGGTTTTTTTTCTTTTTGTGGGAAGTTTACGTGCTTGGTGTCTCATAGCTGTAGATGCTTTAGTGAAGATAAAACTGATCTGTGCTTGTGATGGATTATAAGTGAAACATCAGCAGTTTCCCAAGAAACACTGACATCAGAACAGAGATGTTTCTTTCTCAGTAATCTTTATCAGTGGGCTAAAAAGCTGCTAAACATTTATCACCGATGGTTTATATTTAAACTGCTTACTGCTTGACTTAGAAATAAAGGGCGGAGCAACAATTAAAGAGGAGTTTAAGATTTTATACGGTTGAATATTTGTACAGTTGTTTCAGTATGCTTTATTTATTATTGTGGTGGGCGGTATGACCAAAAATCCATTTCATGGAATTAGTCATTTTATTTATGTTTTTGTAGCTTTATGTTTATATTGTTTTTGGAATATACAGAAATTTGCCACTCACTAATTAGCTTTTAATTAAATGCTCACAACAGTTTTAAAAATATAATAGGTGAAAATACACTAAAGGTGCTATGAGGGGATGATCATAAAGTTTTTGTGTGCACATCGAGAGACCTCTGTAAAGCCGTCAGTGTCCCGATAAGGTGCTGACGGTCCTGCGGAGTAGTGAGCAGGAAATAAAGCCGCGAAATCAAGGCCCCGCCCTCGCTCTTACAGAATGCGCATATCACAGCTGTCAGTCATGACGTGACACCAATGTTTTTACAGCATTAATTAACTAACTAATAACAAACTTATTTTAAAAACAAACATTTGAATTTACACCATCGTGATAAAAACTAGTAAATGACAGAAACCAGCTTCAGAAGAAAGATGTTGAAGTGTATTTAAATTGTGTAGTTGGTCTCAAGTCCCTTTGAATAACATAGGGGAGGCGGGGTTTATGATCTATACGGGGACCAGTCACTGGGGGGATCGAGACGTTTTGGCTTCACTTTTCTGGCATGTGTGGCATGCTTGGTTTTTACGCTTACACTCGTCTTCTGGCTGCCGTCTGTCATTTACGTGGCATTTTTGGGGAGTACTCTGGGTTCAGGCTAAAATTCTGAGCTCTGACCCCTCCCCTCGGACAGCACGTCAAATATGCTTTATCTCATTCCCTATTGATTACATGTTATTGCAAGTTCGTGAATTTACGGTAACAGTATATACCGCCATACTGCTCAGCCCTAGTGTCTTGTATCATTATTATGCACACTGAAGTATTATAAAAGAGTTAACCTGTAAAGGATGATGGAGGACACCTCTGTCTTTCTTTCTTTGCTCAGCACTTTTCTTATCTTGACTGACGGAGTGAATAATATCAGCCAGATGCTTTTTGGCAGCAGCGGCCCATGCGGCTGAATCACACTTTTTTGTATCATACAGACACAGTTTCCTCTTTTCTCATCAAGAATGACAGCCAAATGTGCTGTTAGAGAGAATCAAGTCTCCTCTGAGGTCTGAAGGTGAATTTTGATCAGGCAAAATGTAGCATCTCTACACCCCACTTCGATTCTCGTCTCTGAGGTCCGTTGCCGATCACGCTACCTTATTTCCACCCAATGCTTTCCTAATCTCCACTAACCTGTCTAAATAAGGGCTCAAAAAGTCTTTACTTCCGTATTGTGACTTATTTCTGAGTGAATTGGAATGTCACGTGGAAAAAAGTGGGCGTGGCTGGCTTGTGTTTTACACTGTGAGTTGTTTGGGTATAGAAAAGTAGGCGTTTAATTTAGAAATGGAACTCACAGCAGACTCACAGAGAGTTGGAGGGGGCGGAGTTAACGGATGCTCCGCCCAAGCCATCTCGGTGACATCATCAGAGAAGGATTGCTGCAAGAGGGAGTAAGTTCATTTTCAGAGTGTTTTTTTAAGTTTATGAGGGCACATGAATAAAAAACAATTATTACCCACACGGATAAATTGTTTCTGATGAACACTGCAATATTCCATAAAATATAAGAATACACAGTTTTGATTTAATAGGGACTTTAAACAAACAAATATTTTGACTCTGGTTTTTTAATCAATGTAAATCTATGGGATCTTTTTCAACAATTTAATGCAACCCAGCTAAATTACAGGCTCCACCCACAGATTGTTTTGTAGGCTCCACCCACAGATGTTCTATGAGAAAAGTGTAGGCGTTAATCTCAGTTGTGTTATCATGGGGGTTTTTCGCAGAAAGTATGCGTGCCTGCGAGTGTGTGTGTGTGTGTGTGCATATGTTTGTGTGCATGTGTTTCAGTGTGTGGGGGGATAATGTGTTTGTTGGTTTTATATTGCAGGAAATACACAGATCTTATTTGAAACACGTTAATAAGAATGCTTAGGTGTACTGTGTGTGTGAATAAGATCACAATATTCACAGCTCTCTCTCTCTGTATGTGTGTGTCTGTATGTGCGTGTTTGTGTTGGTTTAATGAGGTGTGAATAATTCACAGTGACGTTCACACGCTGGGCTGTCGCTGGGGCAGCGGACACTGTTACACTAACTTCCTTTGGCACAGGACAGTCACGATGCATCTACGTGTGTGAGTGAGTGAGTTAGTGAGAGAGAGACAGAGAGAGAGAGAGAGAGAGAGAGAGAGAGAGAGAGAGAGAGAGAGAGAGAGAGAGAGAAATAGAGTTGTGTGTGTTAATGCATGAGTTTTTTGCCCTGTACAGTATCGAGCATCGGGACTGATCGTATCATGTTTGCATTAAGACAAGTATTATTGGCACATCAGATCTGTTTCACTTCCACTGATCTTGGCCTTTGGCCTCTTGATTCTTGGCTAATCACAGCTGTGTTGACAGAGTTACATCACATTTCCACTAAAGGGATATTGCTTTATTAAAATGCTTGCCATTGCATCGTTTGTTAATTGTGTCATGTCTGTGTTTAACTTGGGATGCTGTCTTTACTGCTGTAGTATTCATAGGTTTGACTTCATGTGCTGTTGTGTACAGCATTGTGAGATGTTTACTTTTCACAAACCCAATAATCACATACAGCCGTTCATATAAATACAAATTTTATTAAAATCAAATATTATTTTTCCATTTACTTGAGATGTCCTGATATAGTTGTTACATTCTGTAATTGTTTTTTGATTTTGGTACACAGATAAAAAAAACTGATATGCATCCTGAAATACAACGTTCACACAGAAAGACCGCCACTGTAGTTTTAGAGTAAACAATGGAGATGAGGTTAATGTGGTACGTTATTCAGGTGAATAAAAGTGTTTCAAGCTTTTAGTGAAAACTGTCTCAATTACTGTCTGTTCAAGATTTAAGGCATGGTTTAGCCAAAAATGAAAATGACATCATTAGTTACCCACCCTCAAGCCATCCTTGATGTCTATGATTCTGATTTAAAGGCCATCTATCTTTCACAGAAGTATTTCACACAGCTTCAGGGGGTTAATAAAGGCCTTCTGGGGGCAATTGATGTGATTTTGCTCTTGTTTAAGTTGGTAAAGTTTTAAATGTTAATATTTTTCTTACAAAATCGTCCTAAGAAGGACTTTATTATCCCACTGGAGCCGCGAGAATTCTGTCCATTCTGTGAAGGATGGATGCACTTTTTTGGCCTTCAGATCCGAAGCACCTTTCACTACCATTAAAAGCTTGGAAAGTTTTGGGTTAGGTTATAGTATTTACAACTAGTGCTCTATAAAGGCCATCCGCTTTAAGTCTGAAGTCACACATAGAGGTGGGCAAGATTACTAGGGATGCACCGATAGGAATTTTTTTGGGGCGATACCGATTTAAACAGAAAACTTCTGGCCAATGCCGATACCGATATTAAACACTTGTATAAAATACTATACAGTTGGTCTATTAGCTAGTTTATTTCTGCATCAAATTATTTTTACGGAACATGGATTTGATCTGATTAACATTCAACTGACCAACATAATAAGAGAGGCACAAATTAAGCTAAAACAAATAAGACAACATAAAAACCTACAAAAGGTGGTTTTTGCTATTCAGCATTTCTTTTATTAACAACATGAACTAATTTTTTTAACATGTAATGGATTTCTTTAATAAAAATAAATAATGCCAGTGCCATTGCTTTAAACGGAGTATAAATATTGCTAAAAAGTTGGACTTCTTTTCCCCCACTAAAGTGCAGTCTGTTTCTTTTATTGTCCAAGACATTTGAGCCAGCTCAACAAAGGTTTTCTGTCGGTGCATAAGTATAGTGCACACCAGAACATTAAATCATTTTAATTGAACAACAGACATGCAACTCATTGCCTTTTTACGGTTAATTAATAAACAATCGGTATTGGCCTTTCTCGTGCTATTGCCGATATGCCGATGGTTTCTAAATTAATCAAAAATCGGCCGATAAATATCGGCGGCCGTTACATCGATGCATCACTAAATATTACCAAAATTTTATATCGCAATAAGATTCCTTCTAGATCATGATAATGATATGTATCACGGTAGAGATTTTTATTTTTAGGTTTTTATGTTATTAAAATATTTCATGCCATAGTATTTTCACAATTCTCACAAAAAAGAAGAGAAACAGTCAGTGATAATGTCTTATTAAAGGTAGAAAAGTGATCTAGTCTAGAGCAGTGAGAGATTTTCACAAAAACATGAGTGACAGACAGGAGCAAAATTAGGTAACTTCCCCTTTAAGACAAAAATCCAATTCCAAGTGTGTTTTCTCTTTCAGTTGTTAACTTTCTCTTAGGCCTAAATGGTCCTCCTAATGAGGATACTTGCAAAGACGGGAATTTTGACGCATATATATATATATATATTTAAAGGAACAGTATGTAAGAAATGTATATCAATTAATCATAAAATGACCGTGATATGTCACTAGACATTTAGAATTTTTTTTATTTCAAATACTTATATCACTCACAACAGTGGTCTGGCCAGGATATTGTCATTTAAAAAGTGGAGTTGCAGCCCTCAACTGATGTTTATGTTGTCATTTTGTGTATTGGCCACCAGTTGTGTGATTGCAGTACCAGTTTTAGCCACAAGTTTTGTGATTGCAATACCAGTTTTGGCCACAATCCTACATACTGTTCCTTTAAGGCAAATAAAACAGCAGAAATGCTTAATGAGAAGCTGATGTGCGACTTACGCGCTCCTCTCACACAAAAACAGTGCACGCATATAGCACTGTTGTTTGTGTTTTATTGGCTTAAAATCTGCTGTCTTTAAATATGTGTACAAACGTTAAGTTTTGTTCACAGCAACATGAGGTAGGCGCATAATCTCGATAGAAACGATAGTCCAAAATCTTTATCGGTTGACAAATTTCTATCGGTTTATCATATCTACCAGTTTCAGGTCCAAGAGCTCCATCAAAAGCCTTAATTCTTTCCCCGCCAGCTTTTTTTTTTAAAGTTGCCAGCCAGGGCCAGCATTTTTTTATGATTTTTACAAAAGTTTAATGCCTTCCTGAAAATTGTATTTTTAAATACATAAACATACAATATATCAAATGAACAGACCCTTTGGTGGGAATTTTTTTTCATCCTATCTTCATGTGTTCTCTTTTATTACCTCTCAAATATAGGAAGGTTTCTTCTTCAAAAAAACAAAACAAATTTTGAGTAAAAAGCTAAGAGAATTACATTTTTGTTATCAGATTCAGAACGATGAACAAAACATACACTGAGTTTTTACTGTGTTTGGATCAGTGGATGCTTCAGTGTTTTATAAGTTGAGTAAGAGTGCCACCTAGTGGATAATACCATTAAATTTGTCATTGGCAGGGAAGCGTTTAAGCTAACCACAACGATATTAATATACACTCACTGTGTGCTGTAAATCTACCGAAAATTCATGTTCCTAACACATTTTCTTAATTCTGAAATTCTAGATGGCCAAAAATATTGAATCTTTTTTTAATTGTTAAAGTATTGCTGTCATGGAGAATGCATTGTACACAGTGAGTTTATAAAAATAAAGCTTAAATACGTGATAGAAATAAATATTGCTCATAAACGGCTGTTGATATTGTAGTCACATATGAAGCGATTGGAGGCTCGGACCCGGAAATACTCTTTCTTACATGTCTATGGAATGTCTTATTTAGATAAATAAGTACATTGAAAAAAATTAGGCCATTTTGTTTTAGTTGGCGATTAATTTATATGTTTGTTTGTCCTCTGTACACTTTCCATTCTAGCTGTAAGCACAGTTTGATATTTTTCTCTGCAGTGTGAAACAGAGTTTATCTACAATAAAGATCACGATGTTACTGAGAATTATAGACTTATATTTCCAGAAAGGAAAAGGAAATTACAGCACATTACGGATGTAGAGAGAGCTTTAACACATGAAGTTTGTATCACCCTGAGATGTGAACCTGGGTCAATAATAAAGTAAGCGTCCGGTCGGGTGGGGAATTCAGGGCTGGATTGTAGAAATTCAAGGTCAGTCATGTTATTTCTGCTTATGTTGCTCTGGTGGTGCTTTCCTTTAGCGTCTGTGTGATTATTTACAACTGAAACTTTAGTTGCTATGAGTGACCCTTCTTAAATTTACCCCAAAATATAAATTCTTATAGTGTTCAATAGTTTTACAGTCCTCTCTGCACACAAACACACAGAAACATCCTTCAGGAAAGTGCCATGGCTGTCCAATAAAGGGTGGATGTGTGTGTGTGTCCTCTGTGTGTGTGTGTCCCGTGTGTGTTAGTGTAATTGGTCTTTAATGGGTTGTGGAACCGATCGGTGTCGCTTTCCTTCACCTTCAGTCTTTCTCTCATCATGCGCGAGGTCACGCTGCCCATTCTTCTCTTCGGCTTTTCATCATTCATATATGAAAGCAACCATTTGTCAAAATGATTTCACTCTTCTCTGGAACGATCAATTCAGTTGATGTCTTTCTAGTAAAACCTTGAGCAGATTATGTCTTTTAATTATTTATGGCCTTTAATTTATTTATGAAACAGCGTTTAGGATTAAGCACTCATTGGCGATGTCGTTTTTACAGCTGACTTTGCATACCGCACATGGAGACACTGTGTTAACATCTATCTCTGTCTCTCTCACCATAGGCACAATGCGTCCCGTGCAGCGAAATTTCTACGACCCGTCCTCGGCTCCGGGGAAGGGCATCGTGTGGGAGTGGGAAAACGATTGTGGATCTTGGACGGCTTACGACATGGAGTTGTGCGTCAGCATTCAGAACGCCTATGAGAAGCAGCACCCCTGGCTGGACCTTAGCTCCCTCGGCTTCGGTTACCTGGTGGACTTTGACGGGATGTCCCAGACGAACCGACAGAGCCAGAGAAAACGCCGCATCCGGCGTCGGATGGACCTCGCCTACCCGCTCATCGCCGGATCCATCCCGAAATCCCAGTCCTGGCCGGTGGGCACCAACTCGGGCACCCCGTGCACATGCCAGCAGTGCCTCCTGGTTCACAGCACGCGGGCGGCGTCCAACGCCATCCTGGCCCTGCAGCAGAAGAGGAAGTTGTACGGAACGGAGGGCGGGGCCAATCAGACAGCTGCTGTCGTGAGGCAGAGCAAGACCTTTGCCGGTACCTCCCTTTGGTCTCCCACGGCGACCGTTGCTGGAGGACATCATAACAACATTTCGACAGGAGGTGGAGGAGGTGGGAAGGTGGGGATGAGTGGGGCAAATTTCCCATGCACCCCTGCGCTGGTGACCTTACCAGCCAATCACATGCTTACTATTAATGGACAGAATAATCTAAACCGGCCAGGCACGCAGCGAATCGCAGTGACAGCCCCTCGAGGAGCAATCCCACCTGGGTAAGAAACAGACACACACATACTTTCTTACTAGTGTGAATATAACACAATGGCCACAAAATGTTGTCAATCCGACTGAATTTAATCTGATTGCAGGTTACGACAATACAGTTTGCATCTTAAACATTGCAATCTGATTAAAATGTTTGTTTACATGTACATTCTATGTAATCCGAACCAAACATCTGCACAAGTGCACAGCCAGGGTTGCCAGATTTAGATATCAAAACCAGGCCAAGGGACATTCAAAACTAGCCCAAAAGCATCCGAATGACTATTCACAACCAAATACTTAAAACTAATGAAGGAAATCCTTTCATTTTTAACCCACAAAATTAAAGAGAAACAGTTTTAAAAGTAACCAAAATCTAAATTCAAAATAAGCAGAGGACCTGGCAACACTGCCACAATAATGTTGCTATTGCATGTTTCTGTGACGAGAATCATGTGATACGTAAATAAGAGGTTAATACAAGATGTGAACTTAAGCACAATTCTCCTGCGCATGTGCACAACATCAAATTGAGAAAATATATGATTCACGCGTTTACATGTGTACTTTTCTCCTGATGATCGGATAAAAGACAGGACTACACCACCCTTTTTCAATACGATCTTGCATCCGATCGACCCAAATTGTATTGATTAACTCATTCCCCGCCAGCCATTTGTCGAAAAGTTGCCTGTCAGCATTTTTGTGATTTTCACAAAAGTTTCACAAAATGCCTTCCAGGAAAATTTTCTTCTAAAAATATATAAACATACTAAATGAAGGAACAAACCCTATGCTTTCAAACAAACAATAAATAAAACAGGGGAAAAAAAGTTTCGTCCTATGTATATTTTTTTTTATCTCTGCTTATAAACTCTTAAATATGGGTAATTTTCTTTAAAAATGTTTTTTTTAGCAAAAAGATGAAATTGCATTTTTGTGAAGGAATTTTGTTAGAGATCAGATTCAAAACGATTATCAAAACATACACAGAGTTTAAAATGAGTAACTAATGTTTTGGCTTCAGTTTTTTTTCATAAATTTGGTAAGTGCGCCATCTAGTGGATAATCATAATAAGATTAACATAAAAAATCATCAGGAACCCTTTTTTATGCATATGTTTTCTCTTAATTGACGAGATAACTTGTCAATGGCGGGGAAAGAGTTAAAGTGTTTACATGAAGGCTTTTCGATCCGATTGAGCCATCAATCCGATTACAAACTGATTATTTGGTTGCATGTAAACGTACCTCTGTTACAGTATAGTTAAAAGTAATGCGCATTATCAATAGATGCAAAAGCCAATTTCTGTAGCGTTATTCGTTAATGATGGCAGGGTTTCATATTTTATTGAAGCTTCCCTGGGCTCCGCCATTGATTAGCGGACCCCCACCTGCTGTTAGCATTCCATTGACTCCCATTCATTTTGGCGTCACTTTGACAGCAAATAATTTTACATCTGAAGCGTTTAAAGACTCCATTTGTCCATTAATTATTTCTAAAGAAATACAAAATGTATAAAAGGCCCCATTACCATGTATCTCGTATATAAACTTTATATCTTTAATATTGACTGAGTAAGGTCATGTCAAAGATTAATATCAAACTTTAGTGCATATAGTCTAATCATTAGATCATAAAACTTTTTTCTGGATTTTACAGATAAAGCATTTGAAGGTCTTAAATTAAGCTTTTAGCGACAAAAGAAAAATGAGCAAGAAAGTGAAAACGTTTTTTCACATGAAGTGGTTTTTCAATGCAATTTAAAAAACAGATATATTTTGCTAAACTGCAATACAAACAGTTTTTTATGTTTAAAGGTCATCTTACGTGCGTAAAAGTCACATGATTATTCTGTAATGATGTGAAATCGCATACAATAACCTCCCAGAAACACCTCATACATGACGACTCTAACCATAAGGGGCTTTTCTTGCAATTGATGATTGGATTACACACCTGCATCTCCTTTGACTAAAAATAATACCTAGTGCGATGACCGCCATATACGTAAACCTACCCACAACCATCGCCATGGCTTTTGGAATGACTTATTGCAAAAGGAAAAATTAGTCGATTAATTTCGCAATCGGTTTTTATTAACATTTACAAAATATTGCAATGATTTGTGGGTCAATGACATTAACTATTTTGTGTCCATATGGATAAATTAAATGTAAAAGGGTTCAAATTGCAAAATAAATTTGCAGATTACTTGCGTATATACAGAATACTTTCTGGTTTTATTTAATTTTAAAGAAATATTTGGGGTATAGTAGCAAAAATGTCAATGTGGTGTAACCGGTTTGTGTCCATTGGTGTAACTAGTATTTTTTTAAATTAAAATATTATTATATTCATATAAAATGTGGAATAAAATATAATCATCTAGTTTAGTGTAATATGATTTTTTTACATACATTTTTACATAATTTGGCAAAGATTATTTAGTATGTCAGGACAAATATTACAGAAACACATAAAAATTTACATTAAGAAAAAAATTATAAAATTATATTTTAAATGACTTCATTCTTTATTGATTTACATTTTCTATGCTACATGTGATCTTTTCATTTTATTCATTTATTTTTGACGTCACTGTCCATTCTGATCTGGTTGTTGTTCTTTGCGTCACTCGTTCTGTCAATGCTACAGCTTATCTTTCTGTTTTTAAAGATAAATTGTTTTAAAAACAATAAAAAATCAATAATGGTCACATACACGCGCACACACACACACATGCACGCACACAATGGTCTGTAATCTATAAATCAGGTGCTTTCCTCTGTACATGTATGACAGTCATTGTTTGACTGTTATCTATGCTTGTGTTAAAAGTGAATGTGCGTGCGCACAACTGTGTGTGAATCATCTGGCCTCGATACACAAGGGGAAGATGAATAATAGATCAAGCCAAACAGATGTCTCAGCATGCGCACACACACACAGTAAAGCACTTGATAAAGGGGTGTAAATCGTAGTAAATGTGAAAATGTTTAGTGAAACCGCAAACAGGTTGGATTCACAAAAGCACACACATCAGCTCGATGTGAACATGTTTATAAAGAGACAGACAAATGAGTTCACTTTCTTCCCAGTCGAGTGGTTCCACACACAGGATGAGTGTGGTTAACACACACAAACACACACACATAAAGCAGATACCGTAGTATAAACATCTATCAGACTTATACAGCAGTACATCTTTCCCACTTTGTGGCATGAAACGTTTGTCTTTCATCTCATCAAGTGTTTTTTTTGGGGTTGTGAAACAGTTTCGTTCTCGGGATGAAAGGATCAGAGCACGTCAATGGGGGCGAGTGCTACAACTCTTAAGGTTCATCTTAGGGCTGCACGATTGACAAAAAAAATCATAATTGTAAAAAATCGTAATTTTAAATTATTGGTGATTCATTTTACATTTAAGTTTTGAAATGTGTAATAACTTTCTGTGAAGCAGCTTGCATGGTAAACATCCAAAACTAAATAATATAATGTAAATCACAAATAATGATAGGAGTTATGTTCCAAAACGAAATCCAAAACGAATGGCTAAAGGACCCATCAACTTCTCAATTTTAAAATCAGTGAATCACCTCTGTATTTTTTTGCCAAAACGCACAGAAATGAGCACAAACGAACAGCTGTAATTGAGGCATTTGGCGACTATGTCATTGTTTCACCCATAATTGTAATCCGGATAAGTTTCACGATTAATTGTGCAGCCCTTAGTTGTTTCATGTATTGATTCACTTCACCGAAATACATTTTAAACTGTGGATCACACGAATATCAAAATCTTCCGTGTCGTGCTTTTGAGATCTTACATTTCAGTATCTCGACAGATGTATTGTATTTCAGTCTAATATGACTGTGGTGTGATTTTACCATCACCACTAGAGGGCAGAATCATGCATGCGTGTGCACACGTCACTAACAAACTTTCATCACATAATGAAATATAAAGTACGATTCTCAAGTTTCTAACATGGTTTAAAGGCTTTAATGAACTTAATGCTTTAGTTTAGGTGAGTTTTGCAACATTTTGTTTCTTTAGACTTGTACTTTTAAAGTTCAAACTGTTTTTATACAACAATAAGAGTACAAGCATTCCAGAAAGAAATGTCATGTTTCATTATTTGTTTTTGTAAATGCGGCCTGCTCAGTGCTTAATGTTTAAGGTGAAACTAACAAGCCTCAGTGTGTCATCTGTGTGTCTTCCTGTGTGATTTCCTGTCGTGCTGTGTGTGTGTTTATTTTGTGTGTGTGTGTGTGTGTGATCGAGACTGAGCGAGTGTGTTTGATCACAAGAGGAAGTTTCTAGTGTGTGCTTTTTATATTTGATAAAAACAGAAGAAATTATGGAGTCCGATGAAGATTCGGATGAAACAAGATGGTAGGAATGCTGTGTGTGCGTTGTGTGTGTGTGAGAGAGAGAGAGAGAGAGAGAGAGAGAGAGAAAGAGAGAGAGAGAGAGAGATGTTGGACCTGCTGGTCTCTTTGTCTGTATTTGTGATGTTTCTTTAGCGTTTATCACTTTATTTCACTCTTCCTGTTTCCTCTGTTACATTAATGTATTACGTAATTACCATAGTGCACGGTAATCATTTAATACCATGGTATCGTCCATTTACCATTCAACCATTTTACTTTCGATGGCGTCTTTCCAGTGTTCACCATCTCTGATTGTGTTACTATTATTTACTCACCATCAAATTCTCCAAAAATAGACTTTTTCATGCACAAGTTGTCACAGGTTTGATTAACTTGTGTGTCTGTTTATTTATTTTTGATATATTTTAGGGTTCCTGCACTTCCTGTAAAGAATCTCACGGGATCAGGACCTGTCCACCCTGCATTAGCAGGTAATACTCAATACTCACAATCGTAATGTCAATGGTCAAGCAGGAAAGTATGGAGCTCAGCCATTGGGTTAAAGGGGACATATCATGAAAATCTGACTTTTCCATGTTTAAGTGCTATAATTGGGTCCCCAGTGCTTCTATCAGCCTAAAAAATGTGAAAAAGATCAACCCAGTAACTTTGGTTTAAATTTTCTCTGCAAAAAAAAGCTCATTGAAATTTGTCTCCCCTTGTGATGTCAGAAGGGGATAATACCGCCCTTAATCTGCACCATTAAACCACAACACTGCCATTTAGTGCACATATCAGATCATTTGCATTTTAATAGACAAAATGCCCAAAAACGACACATTTTTGCTCACACCTACAAAGTGGCAATTTAACATGCTATAATAAATTATCTATATGGTATTTTGAGCTAAAACTTAAATTATGTACTTTGGGGACACCAAAGAATTATTTGACATCTTAAAAAAGTCTTGTGAAATGTCCTCTTGTAATTTAACGTAGAAAATGTTTACATTTGACCCAACAATGGGTTGAAACATCCCAGCGTAGGTTAAATTACTACCCAACATGCTGGGCTCATCCCTTTTTGACCTGGGTTGAAAATTACCCAGTTTATATTTTTCATATGGATGTCATTCACAAAAATACTTTTTTGCTGCACCAGATCATTTCATATACTCTAGACAGCATGCGGCCCCCCTTGTGTACTGTGCATTCCTTCGCGGCCCCCCAAAATAAAATGTATGACAAAAACAGTTCTAAAACTTAACATTTTAATTAAACAAAACATTAAATTATACAAAGTAGTGCTGTTGGTTAGTAGCCTTATTTTTTAGGTTTAATTACACAGAATTCATGGTAAATTACTAATGTATTTTATAAAATGTCATATATCTGGGGCCCCCCTGGCACCATCTCCCGGCCCCCAGTTTGAAAACCACTGCTCTAGACTGAATGCATTACTTATTACAAAATGATGCGTTTATGTATTTGATTTGATTGACAGCTCTACTATATGTCTCTCTGTGTCAGGAATGACAGGCATTCTGATGTGTGCCGCTGGACTCCCTGTGTGTTTGACCCGAGCCCCTAAACCCATTCTGCACCCACCCCCTGTCAACAAGAGTGATCTGAAACCAGTACCAGGAATCAACAGCATTAGGCGCAAGACCAAGAAGAAACACATTCGTAAAGGTGAGACATCAGAGGTCTACGTGTGTCCGTCTGTGATTGCATTTATTTCTCTGTGACTGACCAGAGCTAAACAGTGTCACAGTTTCTTGTAAAAAACAGTCAGGTTCCCACGGGTCCTTAAAATCCTTGAAAGTTTGTGAATCTGGGGAAAAAAATTAAAGGCCCTTGGAAGTTTTTGAAAATATACATAAATAGATACAGGTCATTGAAAGTGCTTGAATCTATTTAATGCAAGAAGTTTTCTGAAAAAAAGTCCATATTATTCCCTGTGTAGTGTAGGATAATATCATAAAAATTGTAGACTTTTTAAGCACACGTGCTAAACTGTATGTTGATTCATACAAAAATGCTTTTTGTATAGTTGTGTTATAGTTGACACATGAAAACGTCTCAGGTTACGTATGTAACTGTTGTTCCCTGAGAAGGGAACGAGACGCTGCGTCTCCTTGCCATACCTCCTGCATCCCTGTAACGTCCTCTTTGGCAATATTTCAGATAGCGATGTACTTCCTGGCTCCCACGTCACCATGTCTTTTTTATTAAGCCTCACCATTGGTTGAATTTAATATACACATTCAGACGCACTTACCGCTGGAGGCGTCCCCAAAGTGTCACCGCATTGACGCAGCGCGAGTTCCCTCGAAAGGGAAATGTAATTGTGGCACGGTGACGCGACCACATGTTATAAAAAAGAATAGAAAATAACACTGAGGAATCGATTCTTGGAATCGGTTCTTTCGATTCCAGAAACAGGAATCGTAATTGGAATCGATTCCTAAAAAATCCGGAATCAAACAGCTCGACTCGAAAGGTCCTTGAATTTGAAGTTAACTAAGGTGTGGGAACTCTAAACAGTGTTACAAAACACCAAACAGTGTTGCCATAGATCAGGCAGACATCTGTCAGACTCATAGACTTGTCTTTTTGTGTAAGCATGTGTCTTTTTCTCAGGTAAAAACCCAGAAGATGTGGTCCGGCGCTACACAGAGAAAACTAAAATGCTCCCAGATGAGGTGAATGTCAGATTTAAAATACACTAACAGTAATTCACACTTGAATCTATGCTTTAATGCTATTATGTTGATGTCAGGACTGCACCATCTGTATGGAGAGACTCACCACAGCATCTGGATACGAGGGGGTTCTGAGCTTTAAAGGCATCAAACCCGAAATGGTTGGCAAACTGGGCAAGTGTGGCCACATGTATCATCTTCTGTGTCTGGTGGCCATGTACAACAATGGAAATAAGGTTTGAACAAAGCTGTTTTAATTCTGCATACGGCAGGACTTCTCCTCGTATCCACTTTATCATTTACATTACATTTATGCATTGGGCAGATGCTTATACAATGCAGCTTACTACAGTACAAGCTATACAGTACTTTTAACTGAGCTCATGACTTTTGCGCTGATAACACAATGTGCTACACATGTCAGTGGCCTAAAAATCTAAATTATTATTACAGAAATGATAAAAACCGTACGGTTTGTAATACATCTTCTCTGACAGATTTAAGCTTTTATACTGCTCACATGATCTCTTTCTTAGTGTCATAAATGCATTATAGGTGACAGACACACCTGTGAGGATAATTGTAAAGTAAGTTTTGTTTGTGATTAAATGAAGTTTATTTAACTACGTTTGGGAGGAGCATGGTCATCTAATCCAACCATTCAGCACATAGAGGTCTATCTATACAGCAGGGAAAATAAGTATTTGATCAGCACTTTTATCTGATTTTTATGTGGGCTATTGACACATAATTTTCACCAGATGTAGTCATCAAGCCAAATATTAAATTCATACAAAGAAATCAGATCATTTAAGTATACAAGTTGAGTCATAATAAACTAAGTGAAATGATAAAAGAGAAATGCTGATGTGTCAAATCGTGAACTGTTCATTGATGTTGTTTCAGGATGGAAGTCTTCAGTGTCCGACCTGTAAGGCCATTTACGGAGAGAAGACGGGCACACAGCCGCCTGGGAAAATGGAATATCATGTTATTCCTCACTCTCTACCCGGTTACTCTGAAACAAAGACTATTCGAATAGTGTATGACATTCCTGCTGGGATCCAGGTACATGTGGGATACAGTTTGGGTATTGATGTGTGTTTGTGATGTTTAATAGGTCACCTGGTGATGTACATGTACATATATGTGAGGAAGTGGTTAAGCGGGGATTTCCGGCTCGTACTGGGTCATGTATTTGTGTTGCAAACTAAAGCATGAGCACCCACTCACTTCCTAAACATTTCACGGTATTTTATTTCTGTTTTAGCACTGACGTCATTGACGGGGCAGGAAGCGAACATTTAAAGGGATAGTTCAGCCAAATAATTATAAAGTACCCCATGATTTACTCACCCTCAAGCCATCTTTGATGTTTATGATTATATTTTTTCAGTCGAACACAATCGGAGTTATAACAGAAAATGTCCTGGCTGTTCCAAGCTTATAATGGTGGCCTTCTGATGGCAGTCAATGTGATTTTTTAAGAAAAATGTAAATATTTAAAACGTTACAAACGTAAATAACTAGCTTGCCTTCTGGAAATGACCAACGCTTGTTCACGAGAGAGTGCATTTCCAGCGTATGTCTGTCTTGTCTCACCTACGTCTACGCCCTACGTCAGGGCTAGTCAACTGGTGGCCCGCGGGCCAAATGCGGCCCTACAATCATCTTTATCCAGCCCGCTGGAAATATTTGTCTGATTTAAAATCAGCGTGGTTACTTTTATCATTCCACTGTACATGACAAATAACGGGTGAAAAACCGGAAAGAGAGTCAGAAATGGGCTGCGTGGGATGCCAACCAAATGCAGGTGCGTAATTTTCGGATCCAATTTGAGCTTTGGATGCATAAAAAATAAACGTGTTCACTAAGCCAAGTGACATGTTAACCGGAAGTGATGTATTTCAGTGTGTTCCAATCAAAATACTATGCAAGGTCCAAATTATTAATCATTTTTGTTTAATTTTTTCAGTTTAAAAACGATTGATTACTGAGGAATAAATTAATAAGTATAAATACATACATACTTAGATAAAAGGCTTTTCACTTGACTTACAATTAAACAGAAATTGCGATTAAAATAAATGCGGTTATCCCTATTGCTTGTACACTTTTTTCTATCACATCTTTTCCTTCCCTTCGCCTCTCTAATAATGTGGTTGGACACAGAGCTCTGTGAACAGCCAGCTTCTTTTGCAATGAACTTTTGTGTCTTGCCCTAAATATATATATATATATATATATATATATATATATATATATATATATATATATATATATATATATATATAAAATAGGTCAAAGAAAAAAAAAAGGTACAAATAGGGGTTAAAGTTTGGCCCGCATCATATTTTAAAATTTGGCCCTTGAAGAGTAGTTGAAGACGACTACCTTACGTCATACACTGGAAACGCACTCTCTCGTGAACGCACGTCGGTCATTACAGAAATTTGTCATTATATGGGAATTTTCTGGGATCAATTTTGTATAAGTGATTTTTGATGATGTGCCCTGTGGTGTTGAATAAGACTCATAAACCTTAGTGTGTTGTCTATCAGTCTCACTCTTGTGTGCTATTTGAATAGTGTTGTGTGAAGTGTGACCATGTTTGTATGTCCAGACCTCAGAACATCCGAACCCTGGGAAGAAATTCAGTGCACGAGGCTTTCCACGACATTGCTACCTGCCAGACAATGAGCAGGGCAGACGGGTGAGAGTTCAGGTTTTTACATGTTCGACAAATATGATTCCAAATCCTAGTGTCTAACCCTACATAAAGAAAGCATTTTAGGGTGTTATCAGTATAATTTAACAAAATAAGACTGCATCTACTTCATGACGAATGCAACCCTCGTTTCTTCAAGGTGTTAAAGTTGCTCATCATGGCGTGGGACCGGCACTTGATCTTCACCATCGGGACGTCTAGCACCACAGGAGAAACGGATACGGTCGTGTGGAACGAAATTCATCATAAAACCGAGTTCGGCTCGAACCTCACGGGCCACGGATACCCGGACCCCAACTACCTGGACAATGTTATGAGAGAACTGGCCGCACAGGGCGTAGGTGAGGACAACCTGAAAGACTGAGGGCCGATTCGAGCCAATGTGGGTCTGCGTACACAACTCACACATTCATAATGAGGAGTTTCTGACCTCTCAGCAGTAGCTAAGAGAACGATCATCCTTACTGATCTAGAGTCAGTGTGAGAGAACAGAAGAGATGAATGAAACTGTAGCAAGGATCTCTTTCTGATTCACCCAGTCAGCTTATTTTCCTTTTACTCTATGAAAGCTACCCAGAATGCCGCTGGTCTGAGACAGCTGTGTGTTTGAAGGGAGCCAGTGAGGCTCAGATTCATGTTTGGTCAATATTATGTCCGTATACATAATGCAATTTTAGTGATAATGCACACAAAATATTGAAATGCAATGAAAATAAATGTAATAAGGAATATTTTCTTTGGGCTGAAGTAAAACTGAGGCATGGTGGTGAGCAACAAACACTGATAACCTCAACATCACCAAATACACATTGATTTACGTATCAGCATACCTGATATATTGGTTTATGACTGATTCTGATAGATTCAAGTATCTTGGACAGATCTGATGAAGTGACATCATTTTGTCATCATCAAGTTTTACAGATGTTTAATGTTTGGATCAGATATGAACTATCAAATAAAAGAGAATGTAGGAATTCTTGTAGATGGGATCAGTAAGCAATTTTTTTTTGGGGGGGGGTGGCTGTTTTGGATGCTTTTGCAACTGCTGCATAAAATATCTGCACATCAGAACATTCAGATCTTTTGAACTTCAGACCAATTAGTGAGGAAACGCTGCGCAAGCTGAGATCTGAACCTTCTCCAGTCTCAGCTCTCTCAAAACACTTTGAAGTATTTATGATGAAGACGAATGAGATCCTCTTGAAATATGCAATGATTCATACGTTCTGTCATTATTTCTCTTGTTTTGTCATTGATTTGAAGGCGTTGACTGCGGTGCAGATCTCTTGCTGTGTTCACAATAGAATTCTAGCATACTAGCTGAATACTACACACTATATACTACTGTATCACCTATTGTTATTTACAGTTAGACTGGAATAAGGAATAATTGATGACGGGCCTTTGAATTATAAGAAAATAATGTACACCAAAGGTGGTAATGCTGCACAACATTCGTTTTTTTTAAGACTTTTTAAAGACATTTGACAAGTTAGGTGTTAATAATTAACACCCATGGAACATTTCTCAACCAATCAGAATAAAGCATTCAACAGCTCCGTGGTATTAGCAACGATAAACGCTTCTTACAATGAAGACATTGTTATGTGACCTCACTATGTTGCATCATTCGTTTTTGTTTTTTTATTTTAATTAAGGTTTGTAATTTAGTTGATTACATTTTTGGGTGATACTACTTCCATACTATACACTGCAAAAAAATGACTTTCTTACTTAGTATTTTTGTCTTGTTTTCAGTACAAATATCTAAAAATCCTTAAATTAAGATCGTTTTTTTGATGAGCAAATGACCTAAGAAAATAAGTCTAGTTTTTAAACAGAAATATACAATTTGTGTGAATTTGTGCTTAAAACAAGCAAAAATATCTGCCAATGGGGTGAAAAAAAATCTTGAAAAAATGTCTCACTTTTTATGTGCAAAATTACCTGAGAAAATAAGTCTAGTTTTTGGGCAAAAAAACATAAAACGGGGTAAGCAGTTTTCTCCTTGAATTTTTCTTGATTTTAGTGTTTAAGAAAAAATTTCAAGATTTTTTTGCTTACCCCATTGGCAGATTTTTTTGCTTGTTTTATGA
The DNA here is from genome assembly GCF_030506205.2 of Paramisgurnus dabryanus. Classification (NCBI taxonomy): domain Eukaryota; kingdom Metazoa; phylum Chordata; class Actinopteri; order Cypriniformes; family Cobitidae; genus Paramisgurnus; species Paramisgurnus dabryanus. Next base: position 6,036,700 of record NC_133347.1, read on the forward strand.
ACAAAATCACTTACATTTGACATTTGATCGATTGTTTTTTCTTGAAAATAATTTTTTGCAGTGAAATAAAAAAGATGGGACCAGTAATCAGATTTTTTTGGGGGGGTACACTGCAAAAAATTATTTTCAAGAAAAAAAATTCTTAGTATTTTTGTTTTGTTTTCAGTAAAAATATAATTTTTTGATATTTCTACTGAAAACAAGACAAAAATACTTAGAAAATAAGTCTAGTTTTTGACAAAAAAAAACCATACAATTTTAGTGAATTTATGCTTAAAACAAGCAGAAAATCTGCAAATGGGGTAAGAAAAAAAATCTTGAAAGTTTTTAAAAATCTTACCCCATTCGCAGATTTTTTGCTTGTTTTAAGCATAAATTCACTAAAATGTTATGTTTTTTTTTTGTCTAAAACTACACTTATTTTGTTTGTATTTTTGTCTTGTTTTCAGTACAGATATAAAAAAAATCTTAAATCAATATGCATTTTATGAGCAAAATGACCAAAGAAAATAAGTCTAGTTTTTAGGCAAAAAACATAAAATTTAAGTGAATTTGTGCTTAAAACAAGAAAAAAATCTGACAATGGTGTGAGGAAATTTTCTTAAAGGAACAGTATGTAAGAAATGTATATCAATTAATCATAAAATGGCCCTGATATGTCACTAGACATTAAGAAATCATTTTCATTTCACATACTTATATCACTGACAACAGTGGTCTGGCCAGGATATTGTCATTTAAAAATTGGAGTTGCAGCCCTCAACTGATGTTTATGTTGTCATTTTGTGTATTGGCCACCAGTTGTGTGATTGCAGTACCAGTTTTAGCCACAAGTTTTGTGATTGCAATACCAGTTTTGGCCACAATTCTACATACTGTTCCTTTAAAGTTTTCTTGAATTAAGCGTTTAAAAAAAATTCAAGATTTTTTTCTCATTTTGACATCATCAAATTTTACAGATGTTTAATGTCTGAATTTGTGCTCCATCTTACTATCAAATAAAAGTGAATGTAGGAATTCTTGTAGATGGGACCAGTAAGCAGATTTTTTTTGGGGGGGGTACACTGCAAAAAATGATTTTCAAGAAAAAAAATTCTTAGTATTTTCGTCTTGTTTTTAGTAAAAATATATAAAAATTCTTAAATTAAGATGCTTTTTTGATGAGCAAAATGACCCAAGAAAATAAGTCTAGTTTTTAGACCAAACATATAAAATTTAAGTGAATTTGTGCATAAAACAAGCAAAAAAATCTGCTAATGGGGTAAGCACATTTTTCTTAAAATTGTCAAGAATCATACGTTTCAGAAAAGTTCAAGATTTTTTTTCTTCCCCATTGGCAATTTTTTGGCTTGTTTTAAGAACAAATTCACTTTTTTGTAAAAACTAGACTTATTTTTTTAGTATTTTTGTCTTATTTTCAGTACAAATATTAAAAAGTTCTTAAATCAAGATTTTCTTGATGAGCAAAATGACCTGAGTAAGAAAGTAGTTATTTGCGTTGAAGAAGGAGAGGCATTGTTTTATTAAAAAATGTCGGAAAGCGGTAACGAGGCTCTATTCAAATGCAAATACAAATATTAAACAGCTGTCCCATGTGGTTAAATTGCACTTGTTTTAGTATGAGTATGTCATGTGATGCATCAACATGGCAGATGTAGTATGTCCGAATTCATTCATACTATCCTTATTTATACAGTACTATATAGTACCTACTGTCACAGTATGCGATTTCATTCATTAAAGTAGGAGAATAGTCTGCATTGCATTGTGGGATACTGTATTTTGTGCAGTGTGCTCTGATATTCACATTTTAACCGTGTGCCATACATGTAATGAATTACATACAGTGCACAGCACTACACATGGCAGAAATCATAGGATTAGTGTGTTAGTATGCTATTCTGAACACAGCTTTAGTGTTTGTCTTTGACAGAGAGCTGGTAGCAGATGAATAACAGCTCAGCCTTTTCTCAAGGTTAAAGTCTTTCCATAGGGCCGCTGGAGTTTTAAATGAGAAACAGGCACTCATTAGGGCAGACCTCAGGTTATCCATCATGATCCTGGAGCTGTGTGTTTTTGCTTCCTGTGTGTGTCGGGCGTCTCTTAGGGTGTGTGATGTTATAAACCAGCTCACATCCCTTTAGGTTCCTGTCATTGCATGACTGACAGGTGAAATATCATTTTTATTGATGAGTTAAATCTTCAGGCGTCGGTTTAGCGTCTTTTTCTCTGGACTTGTGCTTCTGCCTGTAATGAGCCTTTCACGTGACTCTTGTCATTGTAACTTAACTTTTTAAATTATGCCTCTGTTGTGCGCCGATCAGATCCATCGACTGCTGGACAGGTCAGATGATTTATGGGATGTTTGTCTTTGCAATGACAGATACACTTAGATCGAGTGATTTGTGATTTTTACACAAATTTTGACCTTCAGTATTACATGAAGAATTTAAATTGAATCTTGTCTTGGATTTTGTGTGCTCATGTGTGACACATCATGCATGTGGTTTTAACTTCCCCTTTCATCGACACTTACAAACCTGAAAGGGATGCTCTTTGTGGATTTAAGTCATGTGAAATTGTTTGATATGGATGCTGTGGATGGTATCGGATCCGCCGTCTTCCTCGGTCCAAAAAAATGCTCTTATCTACTGTATAAGCAGTTTGTGCATCTTCATTTATCAGTGTCTTGTAATGCTTTGAAATAAGTTTATAGAAGTACACATATATACACACACATACATTAAAAAGTGTTAATATATATTTAAAGTGTATGTTTAAATTATTTTTATACTTGCATATGGCATACATGTATCTACACACGTACATATTTGATACGTTTCTTTTTTTGTCAAATCTGACGGTTTGTCAGTATTGTCAGGGACTGTTTAAATGTGTTTTGAGTGTCTAATACAAGTAGTGAACTTGAAGCAATGACGCTTGTTGCTGCATTGATGTCGTGTTAATGTCACGGATGGGAGAGGTTTCTTTATTGTGACTTTAACTCCCCATCCGAACGGTTTGTGTACCGTTCTTTATCTGCAGGGAATATAATCATCAGAAATTATTTTAATATGACCACACCTCCATATGAGTCATCTGATATCACGTGTAGATCAAGCGTAGGGTGTTTAAACAAATGAGAACTGATTTTTGCTTGTATGAACTTACATTATACTGTAATGTTGAGACCGAAAGGAGATCTCGCTGTTCTGAATCTTACAAATTGTGTTACTGAATGAATAACAAGTATTGCTCCTTTAAATGGGTTGTTGACAATTAATATTGACATGAACTTTATTAGCATAGATTTGATATAAGTGTGTTTATTTTAGATATTTTAACTGGCCACCATTATATTTTTTGTGCATATTCCTTAATTTTTATGTGCAATGGTCCTGCAGTGTGACAAAATAAAAAACAAAATATTTGATGTAATTTTTCTATTTATATGAGCTCATAGAAACTGAATGCATGTTAGTGTTACAGAATGAGAAAAATGTTTAAAGTATGTGTTTAGTCACACTGCAGGCTGCTGCACACTGCAAAAAATGAATTTCTTACCTAGTATTTTTGTCTTGTTTTAAGTAAAAATAATAAAAAATACTTAAATTGAGATGTATTTTCTTGATTAACAAAATGACATAGGAAATTAAGTCTATATTTTAAGACAAAGTTTTAAGACCAAAAAATATACAATTTAAGCAAATTAGTGCTTAATTTTTATTATTAAGTGCTTATGAAAAAAGTAAACTTATTTCAAGAATTTTTTTATTCCAATGGTAGATTTTATTTGCTTGTTTTAATGACTAATTTACTTAAAGTTTATATTTTCTGTCTAAAAACTAGACTTATTTTCTTAGGTCATTTTGCTTATCAACACCGCAAAAAATGCTTTTCAAGAAAAAAAAATCTTAGTATTTCTGTCTTGTTTTCAGTAAAAATATCTAAAAATTCTTAAATTAAAATGCTTTTTCTTGAAAAAAAATCTAGATTTTTTTTTTTAAACACTAAATTCAAGAAAAATTCAAGAAAATTTTGCTAACCACATTGGCAAAGTTTTATGCACAAAATCACTTAATTTTGATATTTTTGGTCTAAAAACTAGACTTATTTTCTTGGGTCGTTTTGCTCATCAAGAAAAAGCATCTTAATGTAAGATTTTTTTGATATTTTTACTGAAAACAAGACAAAAATACTAAGAATTTTTTTCCTGAAAATAATTTTTTGCAGTGAAGAAAATACGTTAATAAGAACGTATTTTCTATATGTTTAATTATTTTCTTAAAATATGTTAATAAAAACGTATATATCTTAAAAATATAAACTTTAAGTAAATTTGTGATTAAAACAAGCAAAAAAATCTGCCATTGGAATAAAAAAATTTCTTGAAATAAGTTTACTTTTTTCATAAACACTTAATTCAAGAAAAAAAAATTAAGCACTAATTTGCTTAAATTGTATATTTTTTTGTCTTAAAACTTTGTCTGAAAATATAGACTTAATTTCCTATGTCATTTTGTTCATCAAGAAAATACATCTCAATTTAAGTATCTTTAAATATTTTTACTGAAAACAAGACAAAAATATTAAGTTAGAAAGTTAAAAATGTTCTTAGTATTATTTTCAGTAAAAATATCTAAAAATTCTTAAATTAAGAAGCTTTCTCTTGATGAGCAAAACAAGAAAATAAGTCTAGTTTTCAGACCAAAAATATCAAATTTAAGTGATTTTGTGCATTAAACAAGCAAAAAAATCTTGATTTTAGTGTTTAAGAAAAATGTTTAAGACTTTTTTTGCTTGTTTTATGCACAAAATCACTTAAATTTGATATTTTTGGTCTAAAAACCAGACTTATTTTCTTGGGTCGTTTTGCCCATTAAGAAAAATCAACTTAATTTAAGCATTTTTAAATATTTTTACTGAAAACAAGACAAAAATACTAAGAATTTTTTTTCTTGAAAATAATTTTTTGCAGTGCATAAATATAATCCATTTTTTTGGAGATTAAACTGGCAAAAACCCTTCAAAGTAATCTGGGAATTTTTACTGGATTGGGAATGTACTGTACAGATTAGTTACTACACTGTAAAAAAAATAGTTCAAATTAAGTTATTCAACTTTTTTGAGTCAACTAACATTTTAAAGTTGAATGAACTCAAAATTTTAAGTCAGGCAGGTCACAGAATTTTTTAAGTTGAACCAACAAATAATTTTGTACAGTGTAACTGCTCGAATAATGGTCTGAATATGGTAATTTGAGATTAAATGACACTATTATACAATCTTAGAAACGTCTTCGAGTTTTGGCCTTAATGAATTTTGTGAATAACTCTTTTTACCCAGCATGATGTCTGCTGTGTTTTTAGGGGTGACTTTTCTCCCTCATTAGGCTTTATTAGATCCTGGCCATATGGATCCCTCAAAAATAACTTGCACACGTCTCTTCTTTTAGATGTTGGATTATACACACAGTATTCAGGGTAATAGGCTGATTTACAGTAATATTTAGTTTGAGGGGATGTACTGACTTACAGTAATATTGTTCTGCATGTTGGCTATAAGCTTTAAAGAAATCTATTAGGAATAACTAACAGATGAAAGATTTGTATATGTTCGTTGTGTATTTTTCTTCAGCTGAAGAGATCAGATCATATGGTCAGATCATAAGATCTGCTGACAGACCTTCAGGCTTTATCATCAGACATTCATTAGTGTTTTATAATGGGACGCATTAGTGACAGAACTGAAATAGTGTTTTAGGAGCATGAGAATCTGTTTCCCTGTAGATCATCTATCTGATGAGAATACTGCTGAATAAATTTATCGCTGACACACATTTAAATGTGTCACAGCCTGAAACCCTGAAAAGTAAAATTGTTTTATTAATTAATATGATATTATGATGAATAGTCCGATCATGTAAAGTGTTTGGATGTTGGCTGTTTATTTTATTTGGGGGGCGATCCAGGTCATCTGTTGATGTCAACTAAAATTTATTAGTTTCTTTCATTCATTCATGTCACAACTCTGACAGGCAATAGAAATAATGTTGAGAATCTATTTCGAATATCAGACAAATTATTTTGTGAAACAATTCAAAGGGCTTTTAAGATTTATGTCTTAATGAAACAGTTATGATCTTGTTGCATGTCTGTGTTTCCTGTGAAATAAATTTCTTAAACAAGAAATGAATTATGAGATTCATCTCTCTGTTTGTATTTCTTTCAATCTTCTGATCTTACTGTATTATTAAAGCCTGTGCAAAGTCTGATATTAAATCACACCAAAGACAAATGTGTTCTTTACCACCCAGCCAAATTTCAATGACAAAATAAACCGCAAAGTACACTGCAAAAAAAGATTTTCAAGAAAAAATGTTTTAGTATTTTTGTCTTTTCAGTAAAAATATCTAAAAATTCTTAAATTAAGATGCTTTTTCTTGATGAGCAAAATGACCCAAGAAAATAAGTCTAGTTTTCAGACCAAAAACATCAATTTTAAGTGATTTTGTGAATAAAACAAGCAAAAAAAAATCTGCCAATGGGGTAAGCAAATTTTTCTTGAATTTAGTGTTTAAGAAAAATGTTCAAGATTTTTTTGCTTACCCCATTGGCAGATTTTTTTGCTTGTTTTATGCACAAAATCACTTAAATATGATATTTTTGGTCTAAAAACTACTTATTTTTTTGGGTCGTTTTGCTTATCAAAAAAACATCTTCATGTGACTTCCTTAAAAGGAATTTGGAATAATTTCACATTTTATATTTATTTTGTCTCTTTGCAATAAAAAATTAAATAATATAAAAAATGCACATTTTATCAGTCCTCCTTTGTGTGTTGAAAAGAAAGTGATGAGTTTTTCAGGTTTGTGTAAATTGTTTTAATAGGCACAGCAGATCAACGTCTTTCTCTTCTTAAACAGAATCAACAAAAGGCACAGGACTGCAAAAGTTTTAAATGATATCAGTTGGCAAAAAAGTTCAAAATGAATCTGCTTTACTGTTTTGTACACACATGCTCGCACAACCCCAAAACACCATTTGGCACATTGCAAAGCCTTCATTTAGGTTAATTTATAAAGAAAAACATCTAAACATGCCATTGACATCAAAAATATCAGATACATCATCATACTGCATGTAAAGAGATGCAGTACAAGCATTGCTCCCAATCTTTACACATTTTAAACCTGAATACGTCATGTGCACAGGAGAATCTACAACATTGTTCTTTCAATAAACGCAAAGCAATTCATCATATTTAAAATAACAACAATGCTGATATAAGACAATATACAAATCATTTTAGTGCAAATATAAAAATATTACAATGACAGTATCAGTCAAGTTCAGGAACACTGCAGATTTGGTCAAAAACTACTTCATAAACTGTGTTGAAAAAACTATGGATCCAGATAACAACACAAAAATAGCTTGTAGTGTGTAGTGTAGTGGGCACAATGTTACACACTGTTGTTGTTTTCAATAACTCCTCTGCATCTTCCTGTGTGTTTTTAAAAACAGGGTCACGCCATTTAGCAAAATGCCATGCAGACCGCAAGATAAACACAGATATAGGGCTGGTTCAAAAACTACACTAGGGCATCTGCTTAAAAATTACAGAATAAAAACACGTACAAATCCATAAAAATAATTACTTTAAAAACATATAAAGGAAAGACGTCTGGATTGCATACGTTTCATTTGACAGTTGTGTTAGAAGTCCTGTACAGTAATAATCATCAGTGTGTGTTGAAGGACAGTGAAGGTGAGTCGTGGTCTTCTCTGGGTTTCTGTCGTTCTCTATGAGCTCATTATAAGTGAACTGCTTTCATCTGTTTCTCGACTCTTGAAGGATGAATGTACCTGTTCTAAATCCAAAACAACATCCAACAAACGAGAGACGACGACTCGTGCACGCTCACAACGACCCTGAGTAGACACTAACACAAACACACACATACAGATGAAGAGAGATTCTCATAAAAGCTGACATTCATATATTTATTAACATTTTCATATTTATCATGTGATAAACCAAAACCTATGCATGATTCAGCTTTACCATATACACCATAGTAAAGAAGAAAAAACAAATATCTGACCTGATGACAGGTCGCTGGCCTTTACAGGAGTCACTTCCTGTTCTGCTGTTTCCACTTCCTGTGTGTCCAGGTATTTCTTCCTGTGTCAAAAACATCCACAGTGGTGATATCACATGATGGCAGCTCTTCACTATAGTAATTTACCATGGTAAGTATAGTTTTTCTTCCAAAATACCGTAGATCATTAGGGCTGTCACGATTATGAAATTTGGTTGATGGTTAATTGCCTGATAAAGTGTGGCGATTAATTGCCTGTTTTAGGGCTTTGACAATTGGGGAAAGTTACTTTTAAAAGTAATGCATTACAATATTAAGTTACTCGCCAAAAAAGTGACTAATTGCGTTACTTGGTTACTTTTCATGGAAAGTAATGCTTACGTTAATTTTTAATTACTTTTGCGTTACTTTTTCTTACTTGGCTGAGGCTTGATCTCTTTCAGGCCTTGCAGGTGTTTTTTATGACTGAAAAGTTCTGCATTCAGAAATTGCATATTTAAAAAAAAAAATCAATGCCTTACAGATCCTTAAGAATAGCTTCCTCACTTCCCTTAATTTGGAATTACTGTTTTGGAAATGTATGTTTTACCTGGCAGTACATAGTGCATATCATTCACAGAAAACTTTCTGCTTAAATGATTTTCAAGAAAAAAATTGTCTTAGTATTTTTGTCTTGTTTTCCGTAAAAATATCTAAAAATTCTTAAATTAAGCTGCTTTTTCTTGATGAGCAAAACGACCCAAGAAAATAAGTCTAGTTTTTGACCAAACATATAAAATTTAAGTGATTTTGTGCATAAAACAAGCCAAAAATCTGCCAGTGGGGTAAGCGCATTTTTCTTGAATTTAGTGTTTAACCAAAATTTTCAAGATTTTTTGAAAATATTTGGATAAAAACGTGTCACTCATGAATTTTTATGTCAATCTGTAATACCGCATTTTTTATCCAATTTATAAAAAAACTCAAGCAAAAATGTTATTTACTAATTTAAAACTCTGTGTATGTTTTGATAATCGTTCTGAATCTGATCTCTAACAAATTCCTTAACAAAAATGCAGTTATTTCAGCTTTTTGCAAAAATTTTTTTTTAAGACAAATACCCATATTAATACCGAGCCCCTAAGGTGACATTGGAGTAAAACAAATCTAAAGTATAGTTTCATGTGCTCACGCAAAACCTTCATGTGCAGAATTTTTTTTTAAGTTTAGTTTTGTGTGCTCGCGTGAAACTATCGCGTGCTCACGTGAAACTATAGCGCGCTCGCGTGAAACTATCGCTCGCTCGCGTGAAACTTTCGCTTTTAGGGGAGCACGCGATAGTTGCACGTGCTCACGCGATTGCTTCACGTGAGCACACAAAACTAAACATGAAGGTTTCGCGTGAGCACATGAAAGTTTCACTTGAGCAAATGAAACTAAACTTTATTTAATTTTTGCTCCATGTCCCCTTAGGGGCTCCGTAATATTTAAGAGTTTATAAGTAGAGAAAAAAATAAAGATAGGATGAAACTGTGTTTTCTGATTTTGTTTGATTGTTTATTGTTTGTTAAAGCAGAGGGTCTGTTCTTTCATTTGATATATTTAAATGTTTATAGATTTTTAGAAATAAATAAAAAAATGCTGAGTGGAAAGAGCTAATATCCTTTATATAAAAATCCAGGGTTTCCCGCAGAAAATTTGTTAGTTAAGGTGGTAGGGTTGTGCAGGTGGGCGGGCCGGGGCTGTGGCAATCAAAGAGGCGTACGTGTCATGATGAAAATATTTTTATTTAAAACACTCAAATAAAACTCAATTTTGAAGAAACTATGACAGAAAATGAACACATACTAGATTATTAATGAATTAAATGTTTTATCAACACGCTAGTTATCCTCCAGACATTGACAAACCATGTCTTTCTCTCATTTTGGCCATGTGGCGCGTGCCCGCTCGCAGTGTGAAGCGCATCCACAATTAGGTGGGCCGCCCAAACTGAAAAGTGCTGTGGGAAACCCTGAAATCAATACTTTTGACCCATACAACTACAATGTATTGTTGGCTATTGCTACAAATATACCTGTGCTATTTTTCAACTGGTTTTGTGGTGCAGGTTCATATATGTTAATTCTTTATTAATAAGAGGATATAAATGTAC